>NC_057796.1:390671319-390938368 GCF_018294505.1 Triticum aestivum
GACGGTTGACTTCTTCCCCCTCTCGTTTTTCTCCAAGTCTGAAATATTTACATTACATGCCTCTATTCATCGCATCATAACTCTCTGCATATAGGTCTGTTTCGCCCGTGTGATATATCGAAATGTTCGTATCTAGATGCTCTTCATTTTGTTCCATTGCACCATGTTCATTTGAGTCCATATTGATGCCCAAATCTCTGGTGCAAGAGTGCTAGTTGTTGTTATCTGCTGTTACTTATCAGTACATGAGGATTTGTTTTTTTTTTGCTTTTAATCTGTGCATCTTATGGGCATGAGCTCTACATGTGTTTTGATTTATGCCATGCCATCTTTGCAGAGGTGTATGCCATATATTTTTGTGATCTCTGTGGTGACTAGCACAAGCATGCAAACTAGGCTTCGTGATATTTCTGATTTCAGTGACTTGGTGATTTCTCTGTCTTTGTCTGCTGTTATTTTGTTGCTATGTATCCTTGATGCTACGGAGAGATCCATGCATAGTTTGGAGATGTTCAGTAAGGATGCTTTGTATATATTGTTGTAATTGACCCATTCATGCCCTTGTTTGCAATTATGGAGTGCCATAGCATGACTCAATCTTACTCTATTTTTGCTATAAAATGTTCCTGGCAGATTGTTTACGTGTTATTCAATTTTGCTAAGCTTGTTGTAGTTGATCCTTTCATGCTATGTACTTGATCTTGCTATGGATAGCTTCATAAACATGCCATATTGCTGTAGGTATGATTGTTTTGTCATGCATGGCTTGGTGGTGAGTGCATCAAGCTCACCAAGATGCCTTCATGTTACTGTTTCTGCCATGCTCTATTTTCTGCTAAGTCTGAAACCTGTTAACGGAACTTGCTATGTTTACATGGTTGCCATCATATCTTATGGTCCTTTTTAGCTTATGGTCAGTAAAAGACTTTTGTCATATGCATTTAGTAGAATACTGACATGCCTTGTTTTGCCATGTTAAGTTCCTGTAGCATGTTGATTTCGTGCTCTGAACATTGCTACCTGATGCTGTTTCAGCCATGTCCAGTAATTTCACCAAGTCTGTGAACCTGTTATCTTTTGCACTTTTGCCATGCCTGTTTGAACCTGCTGTGTTGTGAACTAGCCATATCTCATTGTTCATCTTTTGTCAAGCATCACCTGTAGATTACTGTCATATGCTTTGTTGCTACGTTGGAGTGCTGTAGCATTGTTACTTGTTGCATTCTAAGTGCTATCATGCTGTTAATCGCAGATTCGTGTCATTCTTGTTTTGCTTGCCATTTGCAAACCGTGCATCCGTTTCCGGTGATCTTTATATCGATTTTGACCGAAATCATCTCATCTTTCCAGTGGCATGCTTGGTTTTCCAAGTTACTGCCTTGTTCATCATTTTCCTTCCGGAGCACGCATATGCATCACATATCCCATCTTGCATATCATTCATGTTTTGCATCATGTTGCTTGTGCGTTTCCCGTGATTGATTGTGGTTCCGTTGCTTGTGTTCTTGTTTTGGGTAGAGCCGGGAGACGAGTTCGTGAACGAGGAACCTGTTGAGTACGCTTACGAGGATCTAGCTTTCGACAACTCCGAGAACCTTGCAGGCAAGATGACCATACCCTCGAAATCACTTCTATCTTTGCTTTGCTAGTTGTTCGTTCTATTGCCATGCTGCGCTACCTACCACTTGCTATATCATGCCTCCCATATTGCCATGTCAAGCCTCTAACCATCCTTTCCTAGCAAACCGTTGTTCGGCTAAGTTACCGCTTTTGCTCAGCCCTTCTTATAGCGTTGCTAGTTGCAGGTGAAGTTGAAGTTGGTTCCATGTTGGAACATGGATATTTTGGATATCACAATATCTCTTATTTAATTAATGCATCTATATATTTGATAAAGGGTGGAAGGCTCGGCCTTATGCCTGGTGTTTTGTTCCACTCTTGCCCCATAGTTTCCGTCTTACCGGTATTATGTTCCTTGAGTTTGCGTTCCTTACGCGGTCGGGTGATTTATGGGACCCCCTTGACAGTTCGCCCTGAATAAAACTCCTCCAGCAAGGCCCAACCTTGGTTTTACCATTTGCCACCTAAGCCTTTTCCCCCGGGTTTTGCGAGCCCGAGGGTCATCTTTATTTAAACCCCGGGCCAGTGTTCCTCTGAGTGCTGGTCCAAACTAGAGCCACTTGCAGCGCCACCTTGGGGAAACTCGAGGATTGGTTTTAGTTGTACGTAGTGTTCATCCGGTGTGCCCGGAGAATGAGATATGTGCAGCTCCTATCGGGATTTGTCGGCACATTCGGGCGGCTTTGCTGGTCTTGTTTTACCATTGTCGAAATGTCTTGTAAACTGGGATTCCGAGACTGATCGGGTCTTCCTGGGAGAAGGTTTATCCTTCGTTGATCGTGAGAGCTTATAATGGGCTAAGTTGGGACACCCCTGCAGGGTATTATATTTCGAAAGCCATGCCCGCGGTTATGAGGCAGATGGGAATTTTACTAATGTCCGGTTGTAGAGAACTTGTCACTCGACTTAATTAAAATACATCAACCGTGTGTGTAGCCGTGATGGTCTCTTCTCGGCGGAGTCCGGGAAGTGAACACGGTTTGTGTTATGCATGAACGTAAGTAGTTTCAGGATCACTTCTTGATCATTTCTAGCTTCTCGACCGATGCTTTGCTTCTCTTCTCGCTCTCATTTGCGTATGTTAGCCACCATATATGCTTATTGCCTGCTGCAGCTCCACCTCATTACACCATCCTTTCCTATAAGCTTAAATAGTCTTGATCTCACGGGTGTGAGATTGCTGAGTCCTCGTGACTCACAGATTCTACCAAAACAGTTGCAGGTGCCGATGATGCCAGTGCAGATGATGAGATCGACCTCAAGTGGGAGTTCGATGAGGAACGTGGTCGTTACTATGTGTCTTTTCCTGATGATCAGTAGTGGAGCCCAGTTGGGACGATCGGGGATCTAGCATTTGGGGTTATCTTATTTTCATTTGGATTTTGACCGTAGTCGGTCTATGTGTGGATTTTGGATGATGTATGAATTATATTTATGTATTGTGTGAAGTGGCGATTGTAAGCCAACTCTCGTTATCCCATTCTTGTTCATTACATGGGATTGTGTGAAGATGACCCTTCTTGCGACAAAACCCCAATGCGGTTATGCCTCTAAGTCGTGCCTCGACACGTGGGAGATATAGCTGCATCGTGAGCGTTACATTACTTTTGTTCTTGAGGTCATGGGAGAAATCTTGTTGCAAGTAATCATGTGAATTTGATATGTGTTCGATATTTTGATGGTATGTATGTTGTGATTCCCTTAGTGGTGTCATGTGAACGTCGACTACATGGCACTTCACCTTATTAGCGCCTAAGGGAATGCATTGTGGAGTAGTTATTAGATGATGGGTTGCGAGAGTGACAGAAGCTTAAACCCTAGTTGATGCGCTACTTCGTAAGGGACTGATTTGGATCCAAGAGTTTAATGCTATGGTTTTTATCTTAATACTTTTCTTGTAGTTGCGGATGCTTGCGAGGGGGTTAATCATAAGTAGGAGGTTTGTTCAAGTAAGAACAACACCTAAGCACCGGTCCACCCACATATCAAATTATCAAAGTAGCGAACACGAATCAAACCAACATGATGAAAGTGACTAGATGAAATTCCTGTGTACCCTGAAGAATGTTTTGCTTATCATAAGAGACCACTTTGGCCTATCCATTGCCTCAAAAGGATTGGGCTACCTTGCTGCACTTTTGTTACCGTTACCGTTACTCGCTCGTTACAAACTATCTTTTCTATCAAACTACCCGTTACTTATAATTTCAGTGCTTGCAAAGAATACCTTGCTGAAAACCACTTGTCATTTCCTTCTGCTCCTCGTTGGGTTCGACACTCTTACTTATCGAAAGGACTACGATTGATCCCCTATACTTGTGGGTCATCAATGCTGACGACATCTTCAAAGAACATTGCAACAGCAGCGAGGCTTCACAACAACATATGGTATGCCAATGTATTTTCGTACATGTCGAATGTAATGCGTGTGGGCTGCTTTCTTGGCTTGTGCCCTCAACCTTTAATCCTACATAATTACAAATAGTTCAGTTGTCTGCTTTGCTATATTGCTTGATTCCAATGCTTGTTTGTTACTTGTTAGGCTATACCTGAGTTGGCCAATATGTCAGCAGTGCATGTTGTACTATCGTAAAGAAATGCATGCCTAATTCATTTGACTCCTTAAAGTTGCCTATGAACTTCATCATAAGGTTGTCTTCATAGTTTATATGAGGCCACACTGCTTAAGTGCTTTCTCAGATTATTTCAACTGCTTAGATGCTTGGGCAACTTAAATATAGCGGTGGTACACTGCCTTTGGATGATGCTGCTTCAAACCATTTAAATATAGCTTGCCATGCTCAACAATAATTCGTATGCCGTTTACCATGTAAGCTTACTGCCTGGATCATGTGATAACTATCTCTTACTTAATTATGTCTAGCGGAAACCTTCAGGATGCCGTTCACACTAGGACACAATGTACAACCCCAGAATCTATTTGTGGAAGCAGTGCGCCAGCCATGTTACCAGATGGTAGTAGTTCAGAGGCAACACCGCTGGAGAGCAGTCTGAGCATAGATATTATAGTTCTTGAGGCTCTACTAGAGGTAGAAAGAGATGGTGTGGCTGCCATGAATGAGGTAATCTTGATCTTGAGGCTAGAAATTATGCAATTAGCTGCACACATTATGCCAGCAACCCAAATTTGGAGGAAGTAAGAATGTTGCACTTGAAGACGGAGGAGGTCCTGCTGCTTTTGTTATCTGAAGCCCAGGGTAATCGCAGTTCTTCTTTAGATACCAGTTGAAATTGTCATTAGATTAGTATACTTGCATGTTGTGTCATGTCTCATAATGGATTATGTTGTAAGAACCCCTTTGTTGTCCATGTGATGTAATGATCTGAATTTTTTAGGCGAGGTAATCCTCTGTCCTTGTATGATTGATATAAGGTGAACTGTTTTTCGTGTGAGCATATTGTATTGGATGAAATAACTGTTTGACTCAAAGTGTATCCAACCTACTGAATTCGAAGATGACGACATTTTTAAATCATATTCATATATAAAGGTGGAATAAATCTTTGTTGTGGTTTTGAAGAAATAAATAACAAAATGTAGAATGATGTATGGATATTCGTAATCGAGTACAAATTGGATTTGAATTTAGTTGCCAGGGCCCAGGGTAAACATGAATGCTAGTTCTCCCAAATTTTGAACGAAGCGGCAAAACACCCACTATCATTTGTCAGCTACCCGAAGCCAGTGTTTGCAAGATGGAAATTACTGTCTACCCTTGACACTTCACATCCTAATTGACCCGATTTCCACTGCTGTCGATAGGGGTAGACTAGTAACTTCAATCAGATGTGACACGACCGCCTGTCTCCCCATTCAGACACGGTGGACGCCAAACATGCGCGCCAAACACACATTTGATCCAAACTCATCAGAAAGACCTCTCTCTCCCTCAATTTTCTCATTCATACACGTGGGCGGCAAAACAAACTCTCCTCGTCCAAAATCGATGTAGGCAAATATTTTAAATAGGGGCAGGTGTGTAACTTCCCTCAGACATGACACAACCGCCCTACCTGCCGGCCCCATTCATACACCGTGGGCACCAACCGTGGGCGGCAAAAGACCCTCTCCTCGCCTGAAATCGCTATCGACAAATATTGGGGAGATGCAAGATTACTGTCCTATCCCCACCCGACGAGATGTCCGAAATTTTAAACGGGGGCTAAGTTCGTAACTTTCCCACATTTCAAACAAGCGCGTCCCAAAGTTTGAGATCCCCTCCCCCTCCCCCTCCCCCTCCATTTCCCCATTCATACACCATTGACGCCACAACAACTTCGCCACTCCGGCCAGCCTCCTTCGTCCGCCACCCCATCCTCCACCTTACCAGAGCCGCTACCCCTACCCCGTCGTCCACTACAAGAGATGGACGTCTCTCATCCATGCGCGCAGGACTAGGATCCTTTCATCGCGTCCTCTCGCTTCATCGGCGCCGTCGTCCACCTTGCCGTTGCCACTCCTACGACCGCCTCGTCCATGGCAATAGGACTTATCCCCTGACCCGACCGTCTACCGTCTCAAGTCTTCTTCCGCGCCGCCGATAGCCATCGCACCCGCATCACCCTCAACGGATTAGCAGGGACCTACATGGCATCGCAAGAGAGGTGGTACTCTTTCATATCTGCTTAAGTTATTGATCTCACCCGGAAAACAGATCGTACCTTGTTTACAGTACTTTTCTTGTCCATACCAAATCGTAGTGGCTAGTTGAAAGCAAACATTGGTTGTGAAGTAGCCTTTGTCCGGTTTGCACCTTCAGATCCGCCATGGCACGGTCACTGTACTCGTAAAGCTTATGGCTTTCCCCCTTTATATTCACTACCATCATCGTAGGTGCTTCGTGTCGTGCTAGCACTACTCCTCAAGACCTCAACCCATCAAGCGAAACAACATGCCACTCATAATCCCAAAGCTTAGTTGTTGAAATACTAATCTGATATGATGCTCATATTACTAAAAATAGAGAACGTTTAATTGGTCAGCTGATGTTCCTATATTCGTTTTGAAAATCATGTGCGCCACATATAGAGAGACAGCAGGGATTTGCAATTCTCTGTGTGCTCTGGTTCATCATGGGTGGGTAACACACGTTGTATTATCTAAAATCTGCTTGCTCTTTGTTATCATGTTCCTCTTCTGTTCTTCTTAATAAGTATATTACTTCCTCCGTTCCTAAACTGCCTTGGGTGCGTGCGTGTGTTGTGGTGGCGTGCGTTTGTACCAGATGTTGTTCATCGTTGCTTTATTTATAAAGCGGGACGAAAGCCTTTTTCGGTAAAACATAAAGTCTTTTTAGATATTCCAATAAGAAATACATACAGATGTATATAGACATGTTTTAGAGTGTACATTCACTAATTTTGCTCCGTATGTAGTCCGCATTCGAATCTCTAAGAGATTTATATTTAAAAACAAAGGGAGTAGTACAGTTTGTTCCTTGTGGGGAAGTGGAGCAGGGACATTTGCACTCGACAGGTCTATTGGGTCGCTTCAGATGGATGCTTTCAACGATTCTAGATGGTCTGCCATAATATCCGGGAACTTTGTTTTCATCAACTATTAGGTGGATTGTCCTACATGTGAATCCAATCTATCGTACGGTGGACCTACGGCTTTGTAATATTACTGTTCTCCGAATGTTCTGAGTGTTTGGTGCTTGATGAATCAAACTTCTTGGCCTTTTGAGAATTAATTTCAGTACTCAATGGTGTAAGTGTTCTCAAAAAGAAGTCAGAGGACCAAACGATGGGCTAACGTTATATATAATCAATACTTCATGTTCTCTATTACAATAACAATAAAGAAATAGTAATACCAGGTTCATCTTTGATAGTCTAGACTGATAGTAACAGTATTGTGCCTTCAGTTGAATAGAGATGCCCCTTTTGGGGCTGAATCCTTTCCAAACCCTTTCTTGCCGTACCGGCAATACAAGCCCAAATGGTCCAGCTAGTTCCACTTTCCTGATTTTACTCTTGATGCTTAGGGTTTTCCCCTTTTATCTACCCTACTATGATCTGCGTAGATGCTTTCTGTCGTACTAGCAGTACTCCACCCTTCAGGCTAAACAACACATCACTCATAATTCCAAAGCTTAGTTGTTCAAATATGATTGTGATATGATACTGATATTAGTTAACAAACACATTTAATTGGTTAGCTAAAAGTCCCACTTGAGTTTCCAAATGCATGTCGCGACATATAGAGAGACAACAGGAATTGCATTTTCTTTGTCACTTGTTGACTGTACTTTCTTGTCCATACCAAATCTTAGTTGTTATTTCAAAGCAAACATCGGTTGCTAAGTACCCTTTGCGCAGTTTGCAGCTTCAGATCTGCCATGCCACTGCCACGGTCAACACTATACTCATCATGCTTACGATTTCCCTATTATGATGACCACGATCAGCCTACGTGGTTCGTGTCGTAATAGCACTGCTCCACCAAGCTAAACAAGCTTAGTTGTACAAATTAAAATCTGATATGATGCTGATATTAGTAAAACTGAGGCAGGTTTAATTGGTCAGCTAAATTTTCCTACTTTAGTTTCCAAATGCATGTGAGCCACATATGGAGAGACCGGAAGGAATAATATTTCTCTGTACGCTCTGTTTCATGATGGGTGGGCAACACACATTGTATTACCTAAAATCTGCTTGCTCTTTGCTATCATGTTCCTCTTCTATTCTTCTTAATAAGTATATTACTTCCTCCATCCCTAACTGCATTGGGTCTATGCGTGTGTTGTGGTGGCGTGTGTTTGGACCGGGTGTTGTTCATCGTTGATCTATTTATAAAGTAGGGCGAAATCCTTCTTCGGTAAAACATAAGTCTTTTTAGATATTCCAATAAGAACTACATACGGTTGTATACAGACATATTTTAGAGTGTACATTCACTCATTTTGCTCTGTATGTAGTCCGCATTCGAATCTCTAAGAGACTTATATTTAGGAACGGAGGGAGTAGTACAACATGTTCCTTGTCAGGAAGTGGAGCAGGGACATTTGCAGTCGACAGGTCTGTTGGGTC
Organism: Triticum aestivum; assembly: GCF_018294505.1. Lineage (NCBI taxonomy): Eukaryota > Viridiplantae > Streptophyta > Magnoliopsida > Poales > Poaceae > Triticum > Triticum aestivum. The sequence continues at coordinate 390,679,993 of NC_057796.1, forward strand.
GCTTCAGATGGATGCTTTCAAATATTCTAGATGGTCTGCCATAATATCCGGGAAATGCTGGGAGCTATGTCGTCTTTGATAGTCTAGACTGATAGTAACAGTACTGTGCCTTCAGTTGAATAGATCTGCACCTTTTGGGGTCGAAGCCTTTCTAGCCGTACCGGCAATACAAGCCCAAATGTCCAGCTAGTTCCAGTTTCCTGATTTTACTCGTGATGCTTAGGGTTTTCCCCTTTTATCTACACTACTATGATCTGCGTAGGTGCTTTCTATCGTACTAGCAGTACTCTACCATTCAAGCTAAACAACACAGCACTCATAATTCCAAAGCTTAGTTGTTCATATATGATTGTGATATGATACTGATATTAGTTAATAGACACATTTAATTGATTAGCTAAAGGTCCCACTTGAGTTTCCAAATGCATGTTGCGACATATAGAGAGGCAGCAGGCATTGCATTTCTTCGTCAATTGACTGTACTTTCTTGTCCATACCAAATCTCAGTAGTTATTTCAAAGCAAACATTGGTTGCTAAGTACCCTTTGTGCGGTTTGCAGCTTCAGATCTGTCATGCCACTGCCACGGTCAACACTATACACATCTGGAGGAAATATGCCCTAGAGGCAATAATAAAGTTGATATTTTATATTTCCTTATATCATGATAAATGTTTATTATTCAGGCTAGAATTGTATTAACTGGAAACATGATACATGTGTGAATACATAGACAAAACACCGTGTCCCTAGTAAGCCTCTACTAGACTAGCTCGTTAATCAAAGATGGTTAAGTATCCTAACCATAGACATGTGTTGTCATTTGATGAACGGGATCACATCATTAGGAGAATGATGTGATGGACAGGACCCATCCGTTATCTTAGCATGTTGATCGTTCAGTTTTATTGCTATTGCTTTTTTAATGTCAAATACATATTCCTTCGACTATGAGATTATGCAACTCCTGGATACCGGAGGAATACCTTGTGTGCTATCAAACGTCACAACGTAACTGGGTGATTATAAAGATGCTCTACATGTATCTCCGAAGGTGCTTGTTGGGTTGGCATAGATCGAGATTAGGATTTGTCACTCCGAGTATCGGAGAGGTATCTCTGGGCCCTCTCGGTAATGCACATCATAATAAGCCTTGCAAGCAATGTGTCTAATGAGTTAGTTGTGGGATGATGTATTATGGAACGAGTAAAGAGACTTGCCGATAACGAGATTGAACTAGGTATGAAGATACCGATGATCGAATCTCGGGCAAGTAACATACCGATGACAAAGGGAATAATGTATGTTGTCATAACGGTTCGACCGATAAAGATCTTCGTAGATATGTGGAAACCAATATGAGCATCCAGGTTCCGCTATTAGTTATTGACCGGAGAGGTGTCTCGGTCATGTCTAGATTGTTCTCAAACCTGTAGGGTCCGCACGCTTAACGTTCAATGACGATTTGTATTATGAGTAATGTGTTTTGGTGACCAAAGATTGTTCGGAGTCCCGGATGAGATCACGGACATGAGGAGGAGTCTCGAAATGATCAAAAGGTAAAAATTGATATATTGGATGATAGTATTCGGACACCGGAAGTGTTCCGGAGTGCATCAGATACATATCGGAGTACCGGGGGGGTTACCGGGATCCCCCGGGGGAAGATATGGGCCCTATGGGCCATAGGAGGGAGGCAAGGCGGCCCACAAGGGTGGCTCACCCCCCAAGGGAGGAGTCCGAATTGGACTAGGGGAGGGGGCGCGTGAGGGAGTTTTGGACTAAGGGGTCCTCGGGCGTCCGACCTGTTATCCATTGGGCCGGACTGAAGGGCTGTGAACACATGAAGGCCGAAGACTATACCCGTGTCCGGATTGGACTCTACTTGGCGTGGAAGGCAAGCTTGGCAACCGACTATGTAGATTCCTTCTTATGTAACCGACTCCATGTAACCCTAGATCTCTCCGGTGTCTATATAAATCGGAGAGCGTAGTCCGGATAGATATACACATTACCATAGTCATACAGGCTAGACTTCTAGGGTTTAGCCATTACGATCTCATGGTAGATCAGCTCTTGTAACACTCATATTCATCAAGATCAATCAAGCAGGAAGTAGAGTATTACCTCCATAGAGAGGGCCCGAACCTGGGTAAACATCGTGTCCCCCGTCTCCTGTTACCATCGATCCTAGACGCACAGTTCGGGACCCCCTACCCGAGATCCGCCGGTTTTGACACCGACATTGGTGCTTTCATTGAGAGTTCCACTGTGCCATCGACAAAAGGTTCGATGGCCCCTTCAATCGTCGACAATGATGCTGTCCAAGGAGGAACCTTCCTCCCCGGACAGATTTTCGTATTCGGCGGCTTCGTACTGCGGGCCAACTCACTTGGCCATCTGGAGCAGATCAACAGCTACGCCCCTGGCCGTCAGGTCAGATTTTGGAGCTTGAACTACATTGCGGACATCCGGGGAGACTTGATCTTCGACGGATTTGAGACCGCAGCGACCGTTCCCCTTCACCCCGATGAGCATGGCTTAAACCTGCCAGTAGGCCACATCCAGGACATAGCTCCTGTAACAACTCTGGCCTTAGATCTGGAGTGGATCGAGTCATCCGAAGATGGGAAGCTCAACCCCATCACAGAGGCCACTGATTCCGCGGCGTTGGGGCAGCACACAGATTCTACTTCCTATGATATCTGCATCAACGGAACCCCTGACTCGTCTCCGGTGACAAGTTCCGAACCCGGCGAGTCAGCGGATACCGAACACAATCGGTTATCGATCTTCAAGTTCAGCGCCGCAGACGTCTTCCAACACTCGCCCATGGGTGACGTACTAAACTCACTAAAAAACCTATCCCTGGTAGGCGACTCACCGCCGAACTATGTTCGGTTCGAACTTGCGGCGGATGATGGAGAATTTTGCTTCCCACCCGCCACCCACTTCATAGCCACTGTTGAAGACCCAACCAACATGCTTGACTCCGGCTCCGAAGACATCGACGGTATGGACGACGATGAGGGCAAGGCCAGAACTCACTACCCGCTAGACACGGGATGGCCACTTCATGGTACGACGTGTGTATGGTAGACACACCCAATGACGCTCTCGACGATGACAAGGAGGACCCAGTTGAGGATAAACCTCCTGGTACATAGTCCGAACACCGGCGCGCCCTGCGCCGCTCTAAGTCACGTCGCTCAAGAGAAAACAATACTAGCACCGGAGAAGATAACACTCCGGACAATGAAGACCCTGTTGAGGTAGGATCCGAACAGGAGGAACAGGAAGGCGGGCAAGACAGCCCTGATGAACAGGCCACATATGGAGACTCGGAGGATAGCTATTATCTCCCACTCTCCGAGGAAGAAGAGATCCTCGGCAACGAGGATTTTATCGTGCCTAAGGAACCTCTCGAGCAGGAGCGCTTTAAACGCCAGCTCATAGCCACTGCAAGGAGCCTAAGGAAGAAGCAGCTGCAGCTTCAAGCGAGCCAAGACTTGCTCAATGATAGATGGACCGAGGTCTTGGCCGCCGAAGAATACGGCCTTAGCGGCCCAGACAAAAGCCACCCCAAGAGTAGGTGGCTCCCTCGATACGATGGCAGGGCGTTGGAGCCCACACCACCATCGAATAATGCGGTAGGCCGACCACAGTTCGGTCCGGATAAAGCAGCAGCCCAAGAAGAGCACCATACGAACCCATCCGGCCGTCAAAACAAGAACAAAACAGCTCGGGGGAATACTCGCGACATCCAACAAGACCTGGAGGGTAGAACGGGACACACAAAATCGATATACAGATCGCGGGGACACGCCCCGACCGGTGATGATGGTTACCTATTCGGACACAATAGAGCCGACCACGCTCGGTCCGAACACCGTAAACGGAGTCCACCGGAGGTACTTCATACTGTGGCCCAACATAGAGGAGCCGCACACCCTCTCTGCTTCACTGACGAGGTAATGGAGCATGAACTTCCAAACGGGTTTAAACCCATTAACATTGAATCATACGATGGAACAACAGATCCCGCGGTATGGATTGAGGATTACCTCCTCCATATTCACATGGCTCGCGGAGACGATCTTCACGCTATTAAATATCTAACTCTCAAGCTCAAAGGGCCAGCTCGGTACTGGCTAAACAGTTTGCCAAAAAATTCTATTGGCAACTGGGAAGATTTGGAAGACGCCTTTCGAGACAACTTCCAAGGAACATATGTCCGGCCACTAGATGCCGATGACTTAAGTCATATTGTCCAGGAGCCCGGCGAGTCAGCCAGGGAGCTCTGGACTAGGTTCTTAGTCAAAAAGAACCAAATTGTCGACTGTCCGAACGCATAAGCCCTCGCGGCCTTCAACAATAGCGTCCGGGATGAATGGCTGGCATGTCACCTCGGCCAGGAAGGACCCAAATCCATGAAGCCCTTATCGCTCTAATGACTCACTTTTGTGCGGGAGAAGACAACTGGCTCGCTCGTAAAAGCAACAACGCCAGCGACCCGGACAGTTCCAAAATCCGAGACGGCAACGGTAAGCCACGACGAATCGAACACAGCAGTCGCAATAATACTGAAAGATTACGTGACACAGCGGTCAACGCCGGATTTCACAATCTGAAACCTGGTCAACGGAAGAAGCCACTAAAGGCAAACCAGGATGGACCATCCACCCTCGACAGGATATTGGACCGACCTTGTCAGATTCACGGTCACCATGATAAGCCAGCTAATCATACCAACAGAAACTGTTGGGTCCTCAAGCAGGCAGGCAAGCTTAACGCCGATCACAAGGTTAGGAGGCCACCAGGCGAAAAAGACGACGGAGCGGCTCGCCAGCCGAACACCAGGGGCCAGAAACAGTTTCCCTCTGAAGTTCGACCACTCCCGGAACGGAAATAGCAGTTCGGCTTCCGCCACCCACCTACTATACATTTACACCACGAGTACATCACTACGCACTCAAGATACCATGGGCATCGGCAGAAGCACAATATGGACAACCCTGCAAGCATTCCCGTAACATTTTTTATCTGTTTTCCTTATTTTTCCGTATCGTCTCTTAAGAACAGGTGACCAACAGGATAGCATCTACAACGGACTCTATCGGAGTTCGGATCCGTACACTCACCTAAGGGGCTACTTCCGTTAAGGATTCCCCTCCCCGAGGACGGGCAGCGCAGACGTGCGACAGGAGGTCCAAAATAACTTTTTGTAGACCGCACTCTTTATTCCGAGCCTGTACTATGCCCTTTTTCCTCTGTTCTCGACCTGGAGCATGTCAAATAGCCGGGTTTGTGGTTTCCTTTTTTATATATATACACAAATTTATCATTGGCATATTGCTCCGCTCCCAGTAAACCTCATCCGAACTAATATTTCATACTCTTTCAACAATGAGTACGGCCTCAACGGCTGCTTTACAGACACACCTCGGCATACCCTGCCAGGGGCTCGGTATGGGAACGAATGAGTTGCCAGTAAAAGTCTGAACAGCTCTATTGCGTACTTCGGCGTCGCAAGTTTGGCCTTATATGCATCAGCTCCGAATCATTGTCTTGGGTCAATAGTTGGGTTGCCCGGCTCCTGTGCTTGCTACCCTATGTTCCGCCCTATCGGCTAGGGTAGTAAAGGGAGAACTACTGCGATTGTGCCCTGGCCTAAACAGGATGAGCACCTCAGTAGAGAAAGCCGAAAACTGACTGTCATGATGCAGCGAGAGCTGGTCAACCACTTGACGACTTATTGGAATCCTTAGCGATTCTCCGTGTCACACGAGGGATCTTTTTCAGATCAAATATGTAAGGCATCATACGCCGCATACATACTAGGGGCTATGTCGTAGTCCCCCCATAAAACTCCTATGGCTAAGTGAAAGTGTTAATGCCTTATAGTCCGATTGCCTGGTTCGCTGCATTATCACCTCCTTCACAGACCAAGACGTTGGATAAAGAGTGATTAAATGCTTTTTCGAACACCCCTGTACTTCCTACGAGGGGGTTGAAGCCGACGACTGGAAAACTTTCAGATTATATTAAAACGGCTGCACAGGAGGAATTCAAGCTTTTGAGCAAAATATAAAAATAGATCAATTATAAAATCGTATTTTACAATTCTAATACACCTCACTCGAGCATTATGTTCTTCGAGCATTGACCCTCTATCAGGCGGGCAGCTTCCAGCATGTCTTCAAAATAATGCTCCGGCTCATTACGGTCCTTGCCCTTGGGCGGACTCTTCGCCGCAACATCGACGGCCTTCATTTTCCCTCAGAACGTCTTGACTCGGGCAAAGGCCATCCGTGCACCTTCAATGCACGTCGACCGCTTCACAGCGTCGATACGCGGCACCGCATCAACAAGACGCCGCACCAGGCCAAAGTAGCTCTTTGGAACAGGCTCATTCGGCCACAACCAGATTATGACGTTCTTCATGGCGTCGTCGGATATCCTATGAAGCTCGGCCCATTGGGACATCTGTTCATTCAGCAACAAAGGGCGCTTTGATGCGCCAAATTGTGACCAGAAAAACTTCTTCGTTGCATAACCCTCTTGTGCTTGGTAAAATTGCGCCGCATCAGAAGAACTCTTCGGCAAGTCCAAAAATTTAGCCGGTGACCTGGTTCAGCTGATCATAGTCCGGATCGCCAAACTTAGTCTGAAGCAAAAAGGGCTTACCGGCCGCTATCTCCTTAGCCTGCCGAATCTCTTCACGAGCTGCCCTAGATTCAGACCGAGCTTCACTCGCCTCCCGTACGGCCTTATCAAGTTCAGCCATTTTGGCTTTATTCTCCTTCTCAAGGTATTCACAGCGGCTGGCAGTATTCTTAAATTCAAGCGCCAGTGCGGATATTTTCTCCTCATTTTGGCGTCGAGCTGCTTGTTCGGCTTTCAACTCAGCCGATGCCTTTTCGGCAGCCGTATTACTAAACCGGGCCTGCTCCTTGGCCCGGACTAGCTCCGCCCGAAGAGCTTCCACGGCGGCAGCACCATCGGCATTCATGCACATTTCATATAAAACTCTTTTCAGCGTCAAGCACATTGGTGTAAGGAATGCTCGAAATATATACCTTGCGAGTCGTCAAGACGCCTGTTGATCAATCCAATGTCATCCTCCACAATATCCAGCTTTCGCTGCAGTTCGGCCACTTTCGTATTTCGGGCAGCCACAGGAGGGGAGGCAGCCTGTATTCCAAGTTAAATCAAGGTTCGTACCTGAGCATATCTTTTTGATCCTCCGATCGCTTCCTTCGGAAGGCAATCCGAGCCTCAGGGGCTACTGCATATACAACAGGTGCATTCTGTCAATAAAATTCAATTGGTAAAATTACATCACAAACCTCAAAACCTCTTAGAAGGCTCGTGAAGGCCTCGTTCAATCCACTCTTCGCGGATAGAACCTTTTTAACCACCGTAACCATCAAGGCACGGTGCTCCTCTGAAACGGACGCTTGTCGTAGCATGTCCGTCAGCATTTCCGGCGCTCCTGGGTCTTCGGAAACCGCCGTCGGAGTACGGCACTCCTTTGAAGGAATCCGCTTACTCGCCTCTAGAATCGTCTCCAGCTGTAAATCGGACAGTTCGGGGCCGTCATTCTTGATTCCCGAACCCTAAGTGACAGTGGCACCACCTTCGGGTAACACCTTCTTCGTTTCCTACACTACTTGTCGATCGGAAGGAGCCCTCCGGGACGATACCTCAAGATCGTCCGCCCTGTTGGGCGAGGAGGCCGAAGAAGGCGTTTCACTCTCCATCATCTCCGGAAGAAGGTCTCCCGAGGAGGAGGGCGATTGAGAAATGCCAGGCGTTAACCTGCGAGGATGTACATATGTCGGATGATTACTTCACTAATAGGAAAAGGATGAGGTATGTTTCAAGTGCCCCAGCTTCACTTACGGTTCGGCCAGAGGTTTGTCCTCATCATAAAGCTCTACAGCAACATCGCTTGCCCGGCCCAAGCTGCCCGACGATGGCATTTTTCCTCTTTTGGAAGGTTTCCCCTCCTGATCTTCAGAAGCGGCCCTCTTCTTGCCATGGAGGGTTTCCTCTGCACCTTTGCCCTCGGGTAAAAAGGTTTCGGCTCCCCCGAACGCAACATCTAATTTATCCTCAAGACAGGGATCACCTCTGGTCCCCCTGTTCTCGCCCCCCTCTGCAGACACCTGGTATGGTGTCGGAGTCAGCATTCTCGTCAGCAGGGCGGTCGCAGAATCTTCGGGGAGGGGTGCCGAACACCAGATTAACACCGCTTTCTTTATCCAGTCCTGCAGAGGGACGGATTGTTCAATATCTTGTCAAGAGATGCTTGAATAAAAGGTGTTCGGAGATCGAATACTTACCGAAGTGTCCGGATGATTGCAGTTGTCACACCCTGATTTTCATGCCACAACACTTAAGCTAATGAATCATGATAAAATGTGGTTTGACAAAAACTTTTGAGTGTTTTGTCTTTGCTTTGATTGAATGTTTGACTGCTGTTTGCAAGTGCTCTAAAAATCAAATAAATTCTCCAACTCTTATACTCCTTCTCCTTGATCCAAAACCTTGCCCAATGATCATGCCATGTGTATAGGACATAAAAATAATTTATTACAAAAATAATTTGGCCAAATAGTAATTTCAAAAATTAGTTTTCCAAAAACCCCTAAATTGAGATTTGCACTACAAGTACTTAATTGAGGGCTGTAAAAATCTTTCCAAAAATATATTTGACTCCTATTAGATATAGGACACCCAGAAATGACAAAAACATAATTTTAAAATTTATTTTCCTATTTTATTTAAAGGCTTTTTCTTAAGTGTAGAAATGGTCTTTAATAGGTTAAAATTATTTTAATGCTTTAAAAATATTTTGGAAAAACCTAGGGAAACTCACTGGACATATATTGTCCATATATAAGAGTTTCAACACATGGTCATGTTCAAAATATTGGTCAAATCCCTCAAAAACCCTTTTTGGATATTTCAAGCTTTTGAAATATTTACAAAGCAAATATTCCCCAAAAATTCCAAGAAACTTCTAGCATGCCATATATGATATGTTTGATGATCTTGCCAAGTCTCATGTCATGGAGAATAGTATAACCCCATGAAATCCCCTCAAAACCACTTCTGTCCTTTTTCAAGTTTGAACAACTTTGCACTGTCAAACATGTCCAAATGCTCTCAAACTTGGTGCACATGCTCAACTGGTGTAATAATGCATCTAGACCAAATGGCACAAGTTGGAGAGAATGTTATCTTGATCAAAGTGCCCCAAAACCCTCTCTGTCCAGAACCAAATTTGAACAACTTTACATTGGCAACTTTCTCCTTTTGATCTAAACTTTTGTGGACAGGTTCAGAACCTCAAATGTTGACACTACACTAAGTGGTGCATCAAGGAGAATAGATTAGCATGACTAAATCTTGGAAAGTCCATTTCTGTTGATTTCTAGGGTTTACAAAAGTTTCATTGGCAACTTTGCCCAAATGAGCTCAAACTTGGTGGAACACCCTACTTCTATGTGCCATTTCATCCTGTTAAGTTTCATGTCAAGTGAAATTAAATTTCTTGCCCAAACCACCATCAAACACCTTCTGATAGAAACTCAAAATCCCTGTTTAGGCCCCTTCCACTAATCTCCATGAGCTGAACTTTTTCCCATGGCCTCCCCTGATCCTCCTCTAACTCCTACATGCTTTGCTGCCCAAGGAGCAATGATTAAGGGGGGCAGAGACCCATTTTTCTTCTCTGGACAGCCACTTTCCCCTCCCTTTCTCATCTCTCAACCACTCCTGGCAAGTTCCAGAGCATCCAAAGCCTCCCTCCCCATTGTTTACTCCCACGTGTAGCCACTAGACACAAGTGGACGCGCGAGTGCGCGCGGAAAAGCCGCGGATGCCGGCCAAAGATGCGCTCTGGAGCACGAGGCAGAGCGGGCGACCGTTGACGCCGCGTCCCCCGACCACCTCGAGCCTCCCCCTTGTGCCAGTCGAGGTGCCTCGACGTCCGCAACACGCCACCACCCTTTCCCCCTCCTCTCTCTTCCTCCTGCTGCCTCCTCTCGCACGTGCACCGGCCGCCCGAGGGCTCCAATGGGCAGCCTCACACGCGCGATGCCTCTGACCCATCCCCGCTCCTTCTTTTCTCCCCCTTGACCTGGACCACGCCCACGAGCACCTCAGACACGCCCCAAAGCGCCCATTCGGCCCCTGGCGTTGCCTAGGTCGCGGCCGTGGTCGTCGTCCACGGTGATCCGTGGCCTCGCCATATGGAGCCACCCCGAGCTATATCTCGACTCTCTTGGACTCTCCTCTCTCCCTTTCACCTCCAGGACCAACCCACTACCCCTCCCGTTCCTTCTTCCTCCTCCTCTGCCGCCATTGCCGCCCCGGACCCCCCGCTCAAATTCGAGCCGCCCCGGCCTCCCTTCCTCCTCTGAACTAGTCCAATACACCCCACAAGCCTCCACAGACCTCCCCAATACCCCAGAACCCCTCCTCCGCAGCCCAAACGGGCACCACCACCAAGCCCGCCACCGCCATCCGCTGCACCCGAAGCCCTGCTCAACTCCGAGCACCGGCGCGTGCGTGCAGCACATGGACAGGTGCGCCTAGTCGCGCTGAGTCCGCCGGTGTGCCGGGGGCCGCCGGAGGTGGCCCATGCCGCTCGGAAGAGCGCCAACGCTCGCTCGGCCTCGCCTCTCCTGCCTCTACTCTGTTCGAGCGGGAGGTAGGAGAAGGCCTGAGCGCTGGGTCCCGCGCGTCAGCGACCGCCGGACGGGGCCCGCCATTTTAAGTGGAGACGGACAACAGAAGATCTGCCTCCCCAAGGCGAAGGCACACTTTGGTAAAGCCGCCATCGACGTCACCTCCTATGCCCGCGTAACCGAGCCGCTGGGTCGGCCCACTGCTATTCCGCGCTCAGTGCGCGCTGTCGCCGCCCAGGTCCAGCCCGTTTGGGTAAAAACCTTTTCCTTTTTCTTTTCTGTACAATTTGTAAAATCCATAAATAATTCGAATTAACTCCAAACTTGATGATTCAACTTTCTAGTAGTTTCTAAATTCATGCCCTATCTCATGGTGCTATTTGCACATTTTTTCCAGAAATATTTCTTTCACAAATAATTATCAAATACCATTTTTCCATTTCTTTAATAAACTTTAGAAACTCACAGAGGGCTCAGATTTGATCCAAATGCCAGGATTCAAATTCCTGGATGCTTCTAAGTTCATAACTTAGTTTATGAACATTTTTCTTAATACTTTTTGTACCACACAATATAATGAGCCATTTCTTCATATTTATCAACTTTGCAAATTCATAGGAAATTCATTTGAACTCCAAATCCAGTGAAACCAACTCCTAGATGCTTCTAAAATCATGATTTGTTAAATGGGTGCCTTTGCTCATTTTTCAAAAATATATTTATGTACACTTGTTGCAAATCCATAAATCCATTGATTCTATCATATTGAAATACTCAAAAATATCCACTGATCCAGTCCCAATGAAACCACTCTGATTATTTTCTATATAACCAGAGAAGTCCTAGAAAAGCCAACTTCATATTTTTAGAGCACTTTTACTTTTGCCTGGTTGTGTTCCTTATTGTGTTTGTTTCTGACATTAGTTGACGAAGTAGACGGAGTACTTGGAGAAGGACCAGAAGAATTCAAGACTCTGATGAAACCAGGCAAGCAGCCCTTTGGCCATGTCTATGAAACCCTTTTTATGCATGTCATATAGCACTTTATTAGTGTTGCATCGGAATCATGACGAGATGGTAACCACTTTGGTGGGTTGCCTTCGTTACTTCCTCGTTGATACTTGCATTATGCATGACCCTACCTTCTTATGAGGGTTATGCCGGTGGGAGTAGATAGGATGCTAAAGTAGTGGTACGCAAAAGGGGATGGGTATATGCATGGTGATGGAAGCAAAATTATTTTCAAAGACTTTTCGAAAACCCCGTCGGGTGCCACTTATGCCCGAAGGAGATGATGAGTTGGGTAACCACTTGATGACGAAGTGTTGTACTGAGGCAAGTGTGTGTGTTGTTTTTAAAACGGATTGGTTTAAGTTGCGACCGTTATTCCAACCTTACATGCGCAACCACTCTACCCTTATATGGGAAAGGGCATTATTGATTACCTAGGCCGATACTAGCTTGGAGCCTGCATTACTAGTGACGGGAGAGTTGTTATCGCGCTCTCTCGGGACGGGGTCGTGCCAGGTAGGGCGGCCATGACTATTTTCACAGGGCACCGGACACACCATTGGTACCCCGTGCTTGTGGTATGTGCTGAATATGGGAGCGAGGCTCCACAATTTTAAGATGTGAAATGTTGGGCACGGGGGTTACTACCAATCGAGTGGACTCTATGTTAGTGTCGTCTAGGGAAAGATAGTGATCGGGTGCTTACCCCGGGTACTTGAGGTACCGCGGGTCGTGGATGACACGGAAGTTCCCCGGATCTTGTGGGTAAAGTGTGCAACCTCTGCAGAGTGTAAAACTATTCGAATAGCCGTGTACACGGTCAAGGACTGTTAGGTAACCGCTCTTGGGCTACGTCCACATGTTTACAAACCAGTGGGTGTGTTTGGATAAGTGGGAAGAACTACTTGGGTCAAGTCAAAGGACTTGACATGATTGAGTTGGGTTGATGCCCACTCCATTTATGTTGATATCTGTAACCAGTCACTATGGTTACTTGAATTCGTATGATGCATGTTTTACCAATTGTTGAACATGTCAAAGCACAACAAAACTAGCTTTCTGCAAAAATTTACCTATATCATGCATTGTTGTATCTTGAACCAAAACATGGGTTGCTTGCGAGTACATTCAAAGTACTCATTGGCTTGCCACTGGTTATTTTATTGGCCAGGCATGAAAGAACAGGATATAATGAAGAGTACCTTGGTGACGAACTTGCGAGCTAGGACGCTTCCCAGTCAGAATGCCTGTAGGGTTAAGGCAGATGGCATGGGTCCAAGTTATCGACGAAGATTTCCGCTGCGAAGTTATACTCAAGACTTGACCATAATGGTCATAATTTATGTAAGACGGTATGTATGGATGTAAGACTCTTGTTATACAGCTTCTGTGTGTTCAGTGAGCATTGATCTCTGGGATCACTGTACATGTGCATTCAGTGATCATGACTTATGAGTCGGGGTCCCCACAGCAGTCAAGGCCAACATCTTCGGTGGTGTCCGGCCATTGCTCTCGTCCGAAATATAATTTCCACATTCCTTCGTGCGTGGTGCCAAAGAAGTGCTGAAGAGTCTGCCGCCCTTTTGGATTGAACTCCCACATACGGAGAGGTCACCGCTGACATGGCAAGGTCCGGTGGACTAGCATTACTTGAACGACGTTCACAAGATCGATGCCCTTCTCGGTAAGGCTTCGGATGTGACTCTGTAGAGTCTGCACTTCATTGAAGGATCCCCAGTCCAATCCCTTATTGATCCATGAAGCAAGCTGAATTGGAGGGCCGGGTCGGAACGCAGGCATAGCCGCCCACTTGGAACCACGCGGCTCGTTGATATAAAACCACCCCTGCTGCCATAAGTCAGAAGACTGGGCGAAAGATCCTTCAAACCAAACCGCGCTGGCAAGCTTGCCTATTATGACGCTGCCGCACTCTGCCTGCTCCTCCTCTGTCACCTGCGGCCTCACGTCGAAGGTCTTGAGCCACAAACCAAAGTGCGGAGGAGTCCGGAGGAAGGCCTCACACGTGACGATAAATGTCGAGATGAGGAGAATAGAGTCCGGGGACAGATCGTGAAAATCTAGCCCATAGTAGAACATGAGCCCCCGGACGAAGGGGTTAAGCGCGAACCCTAACCCGTGGAGGAAGTGGGACACAAATACTACCCTCTCGCCGGATTTGGGGGTAGGAATAACCTGCCCCTTTGCGGGAAGCCGATGAAGGATTTCTGGGGTCAGATACCTTGCCGCGCGGAGCTTTGCAATATCCTCCTCCGTGACAGAAGAAGCCACCCACCAGCCTGGTCGGCTGGATCCGGACATGATTGGGGCTGGTGGAGATTGGAACCCGAGGGTTAGAACTCGAGGTGGCTGGGGTTGAGGAAGAAGCAAGCGCAAAAGGAAAATACGATACTGGGTCCCTATATAAAGACCTCGAATACTGGGTGTCCCCCCCTGGGTCTCGGAACTTACCTATCCCCAAAGAGTTGTACCCAGGGGACGGTTGGGTTATCCACGCCTGCATTAATGAAAATCCCGTGAATAAGGGGACACGATCTCTGCTTTGACAAGACGTGCCAGTAAAACCGCGTCCCGAGACGTGGAGCGATGGGCTAGCCAACGGTTGGAAATAATAAACGGGCAGGCGTGATGCAATGTCATAAACAGTCGTCAACGAATTGGACTCGTGGTATATTATATTCTCTACAATTGTATGCACAGGTCTGGATAATCATCCGAAGACTATCTTGGAGTTCGGAAAAAAAGGGAACCCGCCTTGCAATGCCGAAGACAATCTGCACGCCGGACTCCTCGTCATTAAAGCCAGGTTCAGGGGCTAATGAGGGAGTCCTAGACTAAGGAGTCCTCGGGCGTCCGGCCTGTTATCCATTGGGCCGGACTGAAGGGCTGTGAAGACATGAAGGCCGAAGACTATACCCGTGTCCGGATTGGACTCTACTTGGCGTGGAAGGCAAGCTTGGCAACCGACTATGTAGATTCCTTCTTATGTAACTGACTCCATGTAACCCTAGATCTCTCCGGTGTCTATATAAACCGGAGAGCATAGTCCGGATAGATATACACATTACCATAGTCATAGAGGCTAGACTTCTAGGATTTAGCCATTATGATCTCGTGGTAGATCAACTCTTGTAACACTCATATTCATCAAGATCAATCAAGCAGGAAGTAGGGTATTACCTCCATAGCGAGGGCCCGAACCTGGGTAAACATCATGTCCCCCGTCTCCTGTTACCATCGATCCTAGACGCACAGTTCGGGACCCCCTACCCGAGATCCGCCGGTTTTGACACCGACAGCGCGGCCCCCTTTCCTTCTCCTTCTCCCTAAACTTCCCCCTTTCCCCTTCCGGTAAAAGGAAAGCGGGGCCGAATTGGACTAGGAGTCCAAGTGGGACTCCCCCCACTTGGCGCGCCCCTAGGGCTGGCCTCCTCCCCTCTCCCTCCTTTATATACGGGGGCGGGGGGCACCTCCAAGGACATAAATTCTTCTTAGTCGTGTGGAGTGCCCCCTCCACCGTTTACTCCTCCAGTCATATTGTCGTAGTGCTTAGGCGAAGCCCTGCACGGATAACTTCACCATCACCGTCACCACACCATCGTGCTGATGAAACTCTCCCTCAACACTTTGCTGGATCAAGAGTTCGAGGGACGTCATCGAGCTGAACATGTGCATACTCGGAGGTATTGTACGTTCGGTGCTTGATCGGTTGGATCGAGAAGACGTTCGACTACATCAACTGCGTTAAGCTAAAGCTTCCGCTTTCGGTCTACGAGGGTACGTGGACACACTCTCCCACTCTCGTTGCTATGCATCTCCTAGATAGATCTTGCGTGATCGTAGGAATTTTTTTTTGAAATTGCATGCTACGTTCCCCAACGGTGGCATCCGAGCCAGGTCTATGCGTAGATGATATGCACGAGTAGAACACAAAGAGTTGTGGGCGATGACAGTCATACTGCTTACCACCAACATCTTATTTTCATTCGGCGGTATTGTTGGATGAAGCAGCCCGGACCAACCTTACATGACCATGTTCATGAGACCGGTTCCACCGACAGACATGCAACTTGTTTTGCATAAAGGTGGCTGGCGGGTGTCTGTTTCTCCAACTTTAGTTGAATCGAATTTGACTACAGCCGGTCCTTGTTGAAGGTTAAAACAGCAAACTTGATGAAACATCGTTGTGATTTTGATGCGTAGGTAAGAACAGTTCTTACTAGAAGCCCGTAGCAGCCACGTAAAACTTGCAACAACAAAGTAGAGGACGTCTAACTTGTTTTTGCAGGGCATGTTGTGATGTGATATGGTCAAGACATGATGTGATATACATTGTTGTATGAGATGATCATGTTTTGTAAAAGTTATCGGCAACTGGCAGGAGCCTTATGGTTGTCGCTTTATTGTATGAGATGCACACGCCATGTAATTGCTTTACTTTATCACTATGCGTTAGCGATAGTTGTAGAAGCAATAGTTGGTGAGACGACCACGAGGCTACGATGGAGATCAAGGTGTCAAGCCGGTGAAGATGGAGATCATGACGGAGCTTTGGAGATGGAGATCAAAGGCACAAGATGTCGGTGCAACAAACCCCAGGTCTGTTGCCCAGACTGTGCACAGGCACAAGGACAAGATTGAAGCACCAACCCAAGTCAGAGTAGAAGAAATCAAGAGATTCAAATAACCAACATGCAGCCCACGGAGACCAAGCGAGCCAGAGAAGCAGGATATCGCCAAGAGAAAGGACTCCCTTTCCGGGCAGGCAAGCCCGGCAAGGGCGAGGCCACCCCCTAGAAACGGATAACAGAAACACCCCAGCAGGGCCTGCCGGGGCTCACGGAGGCAAAACCACCTCACTGATCACTCAAGCACGACCCACGTCGTCGATCAATGCGGTGTCAAGCCGCAAGATGATTAAGTGGCAGCCGTTCGCCACATGGCAGCCATTTCCTACAGAAGAAACCCACAGATGACACTCATCCTGCGACGTGTCATGAGAACAGGCGCGGAGCTGGCAAGATAGCCCGGCAAGCCTTGCCGGGCAACCAATGATGTGACACTAAGCGGTGCATTTAATGCACCCTGTCAGCCCGCAAAGTTAAGTATGATAGCACTGTTTGCTATCATATCAGTGCATAATGACTACTTTACCACTGTGGTAACCCCTTGATCTATAAAAGGAGGCCCATGGCAAATGTACAAACGGTTGGAGAGTTGATGAACCCACACCCCCATACGTGCGTAGTCGCTGATGCCCTAAGGCAACCCCTGCCGGGCAAGTGTATTACGCCTCACCACTTCCATTCCACCATCAATCCACCAAAGCAGGAGTAGGGTTTTACGCCTCGCGGCGGCCCAAACCTGTGTAAATTGCTTGTGTGATCTCTGTCGTGCTACCGTGCGCTGGTCTGCTCTTTGTGCAACGCGACATCCCCGTGCTGAACCAGCAAGGGGCCTCCTGGCCCCATAGGTGGCCACGGATATCCCGCGACATCTTTGGCGCGCCAGGTAGGAGGATCGCTTGCGCGAACCTGAAAGCATGCGCATCGCGTCATCTTCATCACCGTCCTTGTCTTCGATGATGCCATCGACCATGGCGCCCAAGAAGAAGTCCGGTGCTTCGGACCGTCCATCCACCTCAAAGGCTCCGCCACCCGCGGCCTCTAATGTCGTAGGGGTTGCGGAGGCGGGCGAGGATGTGAATGCTGCTGGGGACCATGGTTGGAACAGGTGGCACCATTACCACTTCCCCCACGGTCGACGCGAGGGCAGGAGATATCAGAGGAGAACAACATCAGCAGTGCCTCGACAGTCACGCTCCGCAAGGTGCGGGCGAGGGGGTCACTCCATCTGCGCCCCCTCCTCTCACCGACGGGCACAGCCACAGCGATGGAGCTCGGTCTAGGGTAAAACCATCGCCCTCCGGCCGCCCCCATCACGGGAGCGACCGTGGCGCATGCGCCTCCTCGCGGACGAGTCAACCAGATCGCTGTGCTCGACGGAACCACCGACCCTCGGGCACCACCGCCGCGCGGCCCCGCTGCCCAGATGGTCATCCCACAGCAGCGTGGGCGCCGCGCCGCCGCCGCTGGCACCGTCAGGAGCCAGGCGACGGTGCGGTCGACGTTGTCAACATCCATGCCAAGCACAGCCACGGAGGCTATGGCGTGGGCTCAGCTGCTACTGAAGTTTCCGCCGGCAGCCGAGCAGATGGATGAATGGCGTGCCACCATCCAAAGCCTGCTCGGTTTCGCCGAAGCTGGGGGCTCACAACGAGCTGGCCCGCCATGACCTCCCTAAGCAACAACAACCGCCCATACCGCTGGCCGAACAGAGGGGGCCGTCCCCACGGTGCAGTCCCCGCCACGGCAGGCAATGCGGGCGCAGCAGAATCAAGACCCGACGATGTCTCGATGGCCTCTTCTGACCCTCGAGCACGTCCAGGCCAATGTCGAGCCCCGAAGGATAGGCGGCAGGGAGATGCATGCGTCGTCGTAGATCGACGTCGCGACGACCTCTGCCAGACCGACGGGTGCGACGGCCTCAACGTTGACGAGCCTGCGCTTGGTGTTGCCGGGTGCCTACCTTCCGAGGTCGGCTGCCCTGCCTTCACACGAGAACTACAGCAAGTCCGTTGGTTGTCTGTTCGCACGTTCAAGCCAGAGATGCCTGAGAAGTACGACGAGAGGCTGAACCCGGCAGAGTTCCTGAACATCTGCACCATCGCTGTTCAGGCTGTCGAGGGAAGGGACAAGAAGGTGTTCGCCAACTACTTCCCCTTGGCCCTCAAGTCCAACGTGAGATCCTGGCTGATGCACCTACCGAAAGACTCCATTTCGTCATGGGTGGACCTCTGCCACGAGTTCATCGGTGCCTTCACCGGTGGCCACCAGGAGCCCGGCAGGCCCAACGACCTGCAACTTCTTCAGCAGAAGGAAGGAGAAACTATCCGTAAGTATTTACAGAGATTCAGTAAAGTTCATAGAAATATTCCAAATATCCATCTAGCAGCCGTTATAGAAGCTTTCCAGTCCAATGTGCGCAACTGTCGCATCCGTTCCAAGATGAACGTGCGGTTGCCCAAGACTGTGAAAGAGCTATACACACTGGTGGATAAGTGTGCTCAGATGGAGGAAGGAAGGAAGTTGCCCGGAGAGGAGGATTGCACCAATGTTGATTCAGAGGAAGAGGATGAATCAACCAGTCAGAAAAAGGGCAAGAAGCACAGTAAGAAGCCAAGAGATAAAGCAGTGATGACTGTGGAAGGTTCGGACACACCTAGTACCGGCAAGAAGGCCAAGGCTGAGGCCCCCGGCAAGGAAGCTGCCACTTGCACTGCCTGCCAGGAGGCCGCTACCGCCGAGAAAGCTGGGAAAGGCGATGGGCCATACTGCAAGATCCATCGGACCAAGGGCCACGATCTTCATGAGTGTTACCAAGTTGAACAGCTTGTCAAGAGACAGAGGGCAGAATATGATAAGCGTGACAAGGAAAAAGGTCAGAATTCTAGTGGTGGTAAGGGCTGAGGCGGTGAAGCAAATCACCCCGGCAAACCCTTTCGGAACCAAGGAAAACCCATCGGGGGTCAAGAGGAGGATATATGTGATAATGTGAGTGATGGAGGGGATGAAGAGGAAACCAGTGAGCAGGAATTTCAGAAGGCCACTGACGCCCTATGCATTGATGGGGGCGCATCTTTGCACGCCTCTCACCGCCAGCTCAAGCGGTGGGCGCGAGAGATCAATGTCGTGGAACCAGCGCCAGAGGCCCGGAAGCCGCTCAAATGGTCCCGCACGCCCATCATCTTTGATGAAGAGGATCACCCTGGCCGCACCACTGCGGTAGGGTGCTTGCCGTTGTTGGTCTCCCCAACAATTTGCAACCTCAAGGTCACAAAGATGTTCGTGGATGGCGGGGCCGGGTTGGATCTGATTTCGCCGGCAGTCATCAACAAGCTTCAGATAGGAGAAGAAGAGCTGGAGGTTACTGACGGTGTCCTGGACTAGGGGGTACTCATCACGTCGTCCCCCGATCAGTTGGATTGGGCCGAGGACCCCCATGGTCGTATACTCATGGGCCAGTTCGGACAGCTATCACATACAAGGAAGATTCCACAAGACTCGGTGATCAAGACAAGGACTCCTCCCCACCGGCGTATTCGGCTAGGACTCTTGTTATCCTAGGCCTCTGGTGCATTATATAAACCGAGGCCAAGCTAGTCGATAGAGATACACAAATCATATCATAGGCTAGCTTCTAGGGTTTAGCCTCTACGATCTCGTGGTAGATCAACTCTTGTAATACTCATATCATCAAGATCAATCAAGCAGGAAGTAGGGTATTACCTCCATCGAGAGGGCCCGAACCTGGGTAAACATTGTGTCCCCCGCCTCCTGTTACCATTAGCCTTAGACGCACAATTCGGGACCCCCTACCCGAGATCCGCCGGTTTTGACACCGACATTGGTGCTTTCATTGAGAGTTCCGATGTGTGATCGGCAAAAGGATCAATGGCTCGACTGCAGATCAACTGCGACATCGGCTTCTTGGTCACCGGCTCGGCTGGTCACCTTGGCTGGACCGAGGACTGCACCCTACCTCCGATCGTCATGTTCGGATGAGGGCCTTCATCAACATCAACTCCGATCTCTATCAAGATCGTGGAGGAATCATCCAGGGAGCCCGGGGGCTCAACGTCAACATTGCCCTCGGGCGACCGTGCTGTTTTTCTGGACAGCGAACTTGTATCCGCCGCCACCGCCTCCTCAAGGGTCGTTTTAACGATTGCTTCAGTGGACTTGTGCGGAATTGAGTCTACAAAAACCCTGGAAAATTTCATCGAGTTCCGATGGAGGAATCTCTGGCAATCCGCGATATACCGGAGCCCTATCAAAACTGGACGGGAATCTGGACGAGTTTAGGGCGTGGTGTCCAGTTTCTAGCTCGGACGTCCTTTGGAAGATCCAACCGTTGATCGGCTGCGGAATTCCTATATCTACCACCCCTCAAAATTTCAGCTCGATCCGACCGTCCAAACTCTGAGAACCTTCCGATTAGTGCATCACTTTTCGGATCTGTTTTCTGCGCGAGGACGAATCCGACCTGAATTCATCTTTTTTATGAACGGGATTTCGGACATCCTTTTTGAAGGGAGTTTTGTATGGGGTATTGCGTTTTGTTCCCAAACACATCCCGCTAATTTTGAAGTCTTTTCCAATATGATCTTCACCATCGTGCTGGTGTCAAACCAGCCCGACAACGTTGCTCTACGGCTGTCGACCTGCGCTAGACACGTTGTCACTTTATTTAGCCGAGCTCAACTTCTTCGGATCATCATCTCGGCAAGCCGAACAAGAGTTCAGCATCGCGAAGGACAAATCATCACCAACATTGCCGCCCCATGGATTACACGGAGCGGGCACACCGGCATCGCCCCATGGTCACTTCATCAAGCCGGCATTGACCACGTCACGACCGGCATCGGCAGGGCCACACTGTTGCTTTTTCAAGCCGATGTCCATCACGCCGGCCTACTTCGACTCATCGGCTGACATCGGGGCTTCGACATCTCGGCTGGACCGGGGGCTCCACCACCTCTTCATATACCTACTCCGGAGATTTCGGCGTCACTAGCCGACCCGCCTCGTCACGTTGGCTGGACCGAGGGCTTTGCCTCGGCAAGCCGACCTTTGCCAGCGGCACCATGCCGTCGCTTTAACGCCCGTCAGGCAATGGGTGTGCGGATCGAGTCCCAATTTTGGGAGTCACCTTTCTTCGGATTGCTACAACAAATAAACCAGGTGCTATTAATCCTAGTAATTTTTACTTGTTTGGGCTTATTTTTTCCAAGGAATTATTACTCTGGTTTGTCCAACATATGTACGCAGGTCTATCAAATGGTGGCCGCATTAACGACGGTCGCATGGTGGTTCGGTCAGTTTCCGTACATATTCCGGCGAACGCCGCATCCGGAACTCGGACCGACCTGTGAATTCAGGCTTTGCCACGCCTTTACCGCATCACGCCGACGCCCTGCATCGACATTTGCTTCGGAACCAGGCCATATTTCTTTTATTACTCACTTTGCATAAATTATTTATTATGCAATGATTTTATTATTATTACTGTTATCTCCGGTTTGCACTATTTTTGTGCACAGGAAAATGATCCGGGTTGGGCAGTATCGTCAACTCGGCGTACTGACATACCACGTCACCTCGGCTGGACGGGGGGCTTCGTCAACACTTCATTACCCCATGCCGGGGACTTCGGCATCACTCTGCCGGCCTGCATTGACCGTGCTATTCACCACTTCGGAGTGCCGAGCTCTTTGCTCCGCCACCTCGGGACCGGCTTGGGGGATGGACCTTGTCCCGCATCAAGTTCGGACCGCGTCATCAATACCGAACACATTAACCAGCTAAGTTGCCTTCATGCTCAAAGTTTTAAATTTTTAACTTGTGTTTGGTTCGACCAAGCATTATACTTTTTTGGAAAAAAGTTGCTTGTAAAAAAATGTCCTTGTCAAAACTTTGTTTGTGACACACAAATTCAAATACCCCGTTTACTTGGGGGCTTCCTTTATGAAGCCTTTCCTCTTGCAAATGATTACACTTGTACGGCTTCGTTCCTTGTTCATGTATTACGCCACAATATGCACCATGTTGACTTAAGCGATTTGCAAACTGGGTTGCCTCGCTCCTGTGTTTACCCCTACGTTCCCGATTGTTCGGCTAGGGAGTAAAGGGAGCACCTCTGCGATTGTCACGATCGGGTCATCCGAGCCGGACCTCAGACTGGGTGAAGCCGAAAGCTAGCGCTCTTATTGTTTTCAATTATGGTTGGCACACAATGGAACTCATGAGTACAAAAAATCTATTGCACAAGTCTCATAGTAGCAATGAGCAACCGAAGAAAGGTATCGGTGGGGGTACTATTGTGACGCCCCAAGACCGACGCTCCAGACGCCTGCCATGTTTTGCGTGACCGTCGTGTGTTTTATTTGTTTGTTGCATTTCATCATGTCATCATGAGCATTGCATCTGCATGTTTTCATAAAGTTTGCATCCGTTCGTAGTTGCCGCGTCCCTCCTTGCCTCCGTTGACCTTTCTCAGTCCAACCGTTCTTTTGTTGCCCGACCATTTGACCCTCTCTGCACAGTGCACTGACCCCCTCGCGCGCGCCCGGAAGTTGTCCCGAACCCGACCCGCTCTGTCATGACCAATGGGTCCGGATCATCCCCTAACATCTACAAAACATCTCCGGTTTCTTATTTGAACTCCCTAGCCTATTTTATCTCGAACATCCGATTTCGATCGGATGATCCAAACCCCCTCTCTTTTCCCTATATATAGTCAAACCTTAATCCATTTGAGACCAAACCCCAAAATCTAGGGGAGCTGCCCCATCTTCCCCGTCGTCCGCCGCCACCCCTGTCCAAATCCTCCTCGGAGTCCACATCGAGCCAACCACAGCCACCAACCTTCCTTCTCGTCCAGCCACCACCCAACCTCCAGATCCATCCATCTGGACCCTTGGATAGAGATCCAACGTCCAGGAGGTGCTCCCTGCAACTCCCGCAAGCCCCCTCCTTCCATGGTTCCGCTCCACGCCCGAGCTCGTCCTCGAGCACGACGCCGCCCTTGCCGACCCCCGTCGACCAGGCCAGTGCTCCGCCGTCCCGCGCCCTTCCCTCTCCTTCCTTTTCCCCATCTCGTTTCTTCTCCCCCTCTCATGGTCTCTCTCCCGTGGATCACAGGGACCCCGCCGCCACCGTTCGAGCTCTCCCGACGGATCTCCCTCTCTGCCGCCGGGAACAAGCTCCCCACGCCCGGATCCACTCCTCCTTCGCCGCGCCAAGTACTGGAGCTGCACGTCGCCACCAGGGAGCTGTCGCGCCGCCAAGTCCGCCGCTGTCCTCTGCTTCGCCCGCACGATCCCGCTGCTGCCTGCTTTGCTCCATCGAGCAGTGCCACCGCCGGAGTTCCTCGTCGCCGGGAACCGCCTCCCTGACCCTCGGACTGCCCGGATCCGCCGCGCCCGCGGGTCCCCTGCCTCTGCATCGCGCATCTGCCCGTCTTCTGCATCGCCCTGTTCTGCTGCTGCTTCTGTTGGAAACGAACAGCGCCAGCTCGCCCGTTCGCCCGCGCCTTGCGTTGACCGCGACCACCTCCACGCGCCTGGGCCATCTCCGCTTCGCCCGTTGACCGGTTCACCTCTCCACCGACCGGGCCTTGGCCCATGGTGAGCAGACCCCCAACGCCGCCTCCTCTGTTCCTACTTGGGCTTGGCCCGATTCTGCTACTGCTGATGTCCTGCGCCCAGTAGTTTCGGCCCGCATAGGTTTTTTTTTAGGTTCTGTGATTTTAACTATTTTCCCAGGATTTACTGTTTTGCAGAAAAACCCTCTTTGTCATGCATATAATAACTTAATAACCATGCATCATTTGTAAAAACATTATATATGAAAAATGCTTAGAATTTTATCTACTTTCATAATATGCAACTTTCATGCATGTTTAAAATGTTGTTTGCATTTAATTTGCTAAATGCCATGTTAAAATGTTTTATTTCATAACTAATTAACCGTAGCTCCGAATTTAACAAACTTTATATGTTAATGGGGTAGAAAAATGCCTAGTTAAATATGGTGCACTTTATTTTGCTGTTTAACAACATTAAAATTGTGTTTAGGGCAGAACAGTAGCAAATTCGAAATATGCATATGGGGATTTTCCGGAATTGTTGTTTGTTGTTCCGGCCTCATTTAAACTTGCCTAGATAGGTAGTTTTCTTATGCCTCACCTCTTGCCATGTTAATCAACATTTAATATTGTTGGGTACATAACCAAGAGAGAACTAAATAATCGTATGTGGTGTTTCGTCATTATGCAACTCGTTGCATATTGAGCTCCACTTAATTTGTAGTGTTGTTTGTTGCACTTTGCCATGCCATGCTCATTAAATCACACATGCATCATACTTGATTGTGCATCATGCCATGTTTATGTGATGATTGTTTACTATGTTGTTTGTTTCTTTCCGGGTTGCTTCTCTCGTTAGCTTCGGTTTCGTTCCGGAGTTGTGAGGATTCGTTCGACTACGTCTGTTTGTCTTCTTCATGGACTCGTTTCTTCTTCCTTGCGGGATCTCAGGCAAGATGACCATACCCTCGAAATCACTTCTATCTTCGCTTGCTAGTTGTTCGCTCTATTGCTATGCCGCGCTACCTACCACTTGCTATATCATGCCTCCCATATTGCCATGTCAAGCCTCTAACCCACCTTTCCTAGGAAACCGTTGTTTGGCTATGTTACCGCTTTGCTCAGCCCCTCTTATAGCGTTGGTAGTTGCAGGTGAAGCTGAAGTTTGTTCCATGTTGGAACATGGATATGTGGGATATCACAATATCTTTTATTTTAATTAATGCACCTATATACTTGGTAAAGGGTGGAAGGCTCGGCCTTATGCCTGGTGTTTTGTTCCACTCTTGCCCCCTAGTTTCCGTCTTACCGGTGTTATGTTCCTTGTTTTTGCGTTCCTTACGCGGTTGGGTGATTTATGGGACCCCCTTGACAGTTCGCTTTGAATAAAACTCCTCCAGCAAGGCCCAACCTTGGTTTTAACATTTGCCGCCTAAGCCTTTTTCCCTTGGGTTCTGCAGACTCAAGGGTCATCTTTATTTTACCCCCCCCCCCGGGCCAGTGCTCCTTCGAGTGTTGGTCCAACCTGTCAGCCGCCGGTGGCCACCAGGGGCAACTCTGGGCTCGCCTACCGGAAGTTTGGACAATCCGGTGTGCCCTGAGAACGAGATATGTGCAGCTCCTATCAGGATTTGTCGGCACATTTGGGCGGCTTTGCTGGTCTTGTTTTATCATTGTCGAAATGTCTTGTAAACCGGGATTCCGAGACTGATCGGGTCTTCCCGGGAGAAGGAATATCCTTCGTTGACCGTGAGAGCTTATAATGGGCTAAGTTGGGACTCCCCTGCAGGGTATAAACTTTCAAGAGCCATGCCCGCGGTTATGTGGCAGATGGGAATTTGTTAATGTCCGGTTGTAGAGAACTTGACACTTGACTTAATTAAAATACATCAACCGTGTGTGTAGCCATGATGGTCTCTTTTCGGCGGAGTCCAGGAAGTGAACACGGTCTGGGTTATGTATGAACGTAAGTAGTTCCAGGATCACTTCTTGATCATTTCTAGCTTCGCGACCGTTGCGTTGCTTCTTTTCTCGCTCTCATTTGCGTATGTTAGCCACCATATATGCTTAGTGCTTGCTGCAGCTCCACCTCATTACCCCATCCTTTCCTATGAGCTTAAATAGTCTTGATCTCGCGGGTGTGAGATTGCTGAGTCCTCGTGACTCACAGATACTTCTGAACAGTTGCAGGTGCCGAGGATACCAGTGCAGGCGATGCTACCCAACTCAAGTGGAAGTTCGACGAGTAACTTGGTTGTTACTATGTTTCTTTTCCTGTTGATCAGTAGTGGAGCCCAGTTGCGACGATCAGGGGTCTAGCATTTGGGGTTGTCTTCATTTATTTTGGTTCCGTAGTCGGACCTTGATTGTACTCTGAATGATGTATGTTTAATTTATGTATTGTGTGAAGTGGCGATTGTAAGCCAACTCTCGTTATCCCATTCTTGTTCATTACATGGGATTATGTGAAGATGACCCTTCTTGCGACAATACCTACAATGCGGTTATGCCTCTATGTCGTGCCTCGACACGTGGGAGATATAGCTGCATCGTGGGTGTTACAACTATTTTCCTCGAAGATGCTTCTTACATTTCGTCAGTAATATAGCATAAGTTCTGTGAGCGCGCTTTGTCTGTTACAGCCTTATGGCCTGATTGCCTGGTTATCGGAAACACCGTCGATATTCTCGACAGGTGGAGTACATAACACTTTTCGGCCCTTGACCAAAGAGGGAGAAGCCGACGGTCGGTTAAGACGCGTTTAAAGTTCGGGTGAACACAGATATGATATAAGTACTTAGGTACATAGAATCATTTTACATAAAATTCTTTTACCCAAGTCACTTGGGGGCTCTTAAATTTATATGAGCCGTTTTATAATAAGTGTTCTTCTTCTTAGTCGTTGCAAAGTTTTTATCATTATTATTTATCACTCCTTTTTTCGACACGAGTGTGTGGTCACTAGCCGGGGAGCCTAATTTCTCTCTCAAAGCCGCTAGAGTTTAGTTTGCTAAAACTGGCCTAATGAGAAGTACTCCGCCTTCGGGATAGGAGGTTGAAGCCGTAGGCTGACCCGCTTGAAGTCTTGAGATAGGATGTGTCATGTTAAAGCACGACAGACGCACTTTTTTTTCTAAAGTCCAATTTTCAGATTGGCACCGAACACTTGATCTTGTTCGGATGTCAGGTTTTCACTGACGTTTTTTGGTTTTCCAAGCCTATGGCACTTTTAAACTATTTGTGTGTTTCCAGCATTAGTCTCGTAGTGCGGCGCCGGACACCTTTAGGGATTCGGCAAAAACATTCTCGGACATTGATGTATATGCATCGGTTTCGAATTGCGTCTTTGGTCAATAGTTGGGTTGCCCGGCTCCTATGCTTGCCTCCTACGTTCCGCTTTGTTCGGCTAGGTGCGCAACGGGAGAACCACTGTGATTGTGCTTCTAGCTAGCATGGTTAAGCGCCTCAGTGGAAAAAGCCGAAAACTGACTGTCACAATAAGCGTAAACTGGTCAGCGATCCGATGACTGTGTCAAATGACGAGCCGTTCATAGTATTGGCCGAAGTGTTTACGGCTTGACCTCGACTGTTGCCGAACACTAACTGGAGGATAGTAACAGGCCTTCCAACTTTAAGCTCCTATGACTAAGTGAAAGTTATAAAGCCCGCATATCTGATTGCCTCATTTCTGCTAACACAACCGCCTCCGGGCACCGAGACGTCGGCTAAGGGTTGTTTTGTTAGTGCGGAAACACCCTGCGTAGTATCTAGCAAGGGGTAGAAGCCGACGATGGGCCTCTTTCAACTGATAAATGGTCGCAATGGAGTCAAAATAATGATGTAAAGTACTTGGACACATAGAATCATTACACATAATCTGTGATTTTACTTTGGATATCGATCCTTAATTCGGCCACCCGTGCCCACATTAAGGCTCGGGGGCTATTGGGCTTCGTGCTCATTATTTATAAATATTAAAGGGGCACATCGATCCCTTGATTTGGTGTTGCCACCCGACCAGTGTCTCGGGGGCTACTGCATTGCTTATTCAATGTAGAGAATTCAAAGTGCCCAGTTGTCACGTCCCTAGTTCTGGTATGACCTAGACTAGCTAGTCATGTGTGCATCATGTCTAAATTTCATTTAAATTTGAAATGGGGATTTGTGAAACCCTCAGAATCATTTCTGGAAATGACCCAGATAAAAATTGCTCCAAAAGGGTCCAAGAAAATGTTCATGTTGCTCCCTGAAAATATTGGACAGAGATTAAAATCAAACCAATATTTTTAGGAGCTCATAAATATTTATCTTGGCCATTTGGAATTAATGCAGTAATTATTTACATTGGATATATATATGTTATATATTTTATATATGTCCAAAAATTCTGAATTTTGGTGAGGGGCTTTGGATTAATCCCTTAGGTCCCTGCAAAAGTTGACAGAAGTAAATAAAATGGTTTAGTATCTCTACTAAATCAAACAAATGTCAGAAAATTAGAAAACAGAAACAAACTAGGAAAAGGGAGAACTTACCTGGCCTGGCCCAGCGGCCCAGCAGGCCGGCCCAGCCAACTGGCTGTGCCAGTCGTCCCCTTCCTCGCGCCAGGAGGACAGGGGCACGCGCTCACCGCCTGCGCGCATGCGCGCCACCTCCTGCTTCTCCCCTCGTCGCCTGGATCGCCCGAACGACGCCACGCGCCGCCCCGCACCTCTCTCGCTCTCTCCCGTGCCCATTCTCTCTTCCCCCTCGCTCTCTCTCACGGCCGAGCGCTACCGTCGCCACCAGCCACCGTTGTCGTAGCCACCGCCACCCCCTCGCCTCTCCGGCATGCCCAGGAGCTCCGCCTCCTCGCTCTGAAGCTCTCCGCCGAGCCACGCAAGCCGGAGCGCCCCGTGGAGCCGTCTCCATCGCCATCTTCGTCTCCGGCCGCCGCGGATCTCCACCGGCCGCTCGTCGCCTGCAGGGCCTCCCCCGAGCTGCTGATCTGCTCGCTGGCCTCACCGTGAGCCACTGACTCGAAACCCTCTTCTTCCCCTTGCTTTTGCGTGCTCCAGCACCGCTCCTTGCTACGGCTATAGCGCCTCGCCGCCGTCCACGGTGCCACCGTGACCAGAAGCTAAACTAGCCGCTCCCGAGCGCGTCACCGTGCTCCTGGTGACGCCAGGAAGCCGTAGTGAACCTCCGCAGCCGCTGCCGTGCCTCGTAGCCGCATCCCGCTCGAACCCGTGCTCTGGTCGCCGCCCCGAGCTTGATTCCGGCGAGCTCCGGCATCCCCGCGTCCTTCCGTCGCCTCCCCTGGATGCGGACGAGCCCGGGCTACGCCCCGGTGCCCTCAGCTGCCGCCCCCGTGGCCTATATCGCGGATGCTGCCGCGTCCAGAGGTCGCCGGCGACGACCTCTCCGGCCTGCAATGTGGGCCCGACTTGTCAGGTGATTAGCTTAAGGCTAATCACCCCCTAATCTACCCCCACTGACACTGACAATGGGCCCCAGCACCGCTAAATAAATTAGATTAGTAAAAAAACCTGTTTAACACTGTGTCACTGACGTGTGGACCCCACACGTCAGGTTTGACCCCAGTCAGCGCTGTTGACTTGGTGACGCAAGCATGACGCAGTTATTCATTTTCTGGATTTAAATTAAATCAGGAAATTCCAGAAAATGATATAAACTTCTAAAAATCATAGAAATTCAACCGTAGCTCAGATTTAAATAATTTATATATGAAAAATGATCAGAAAAATTCAAGCTATCCATCTGTGCCATTTTCATGCATGACAAACCAACCTATACATGCTGTATATATGAAAACACACTTATGGCATTTAAAGGTACTTATATTGGAGTTGCATTTGAACCTTTGGTTCAAATGGATCTCTTCCAAGTTGAATGCTAGTTGCATTAACTCAAACAGCATCACATCTACATGCCATGATCATGCATCATATTGTTGCATATGCCTTTTTATTGATTGTCAACACTGTTCCTTCTCGATAGGTCCTGCTCCGAAGAGTGCTCGAGGGTACCTGTCTGAGGAGCAGTGGAACCCTGTTGATCTACCAGGCAAGCAACCCCCCCTTGTTCATTCCGATACAATCCTACACTCGCTCCTGCTCTCTTTTATTGCATTAGGACAACAACGATTCAACTGCTACTTTATGATGCGGTAGTTGAACCCATTCCTCTGCATGACCTGTCATTGCCACAGTAAATAGTTGAAACCCACTAGCATGTGTAGGAGTTGATTGAGCCATGTTGTGTTCGTACCATGCCATGCCTGCTATTGCTTAGAGTTGTGTCAGGTCTGATTCATTGGGAATGAATTGGAGTGTTACGATATGTTCTGGTGCTGAGAGTTAAGTGTATGAACACGATTTGGTAAAGGTAGCGGTGAGAGGCCATGTAGGAGTACATGGTGGGTTGTCTCACTGGAACCGTCCTTAAGCACTGAGTTCTATGTATGTTGTCCAATGACTAGCTACTACCACACATTGGAATGCTTAAGTGCCCCTCTCGACTTATTAACCAACTTGATCTCTGTCCAGGAGTTGCAACTAGTTTTTGGTGTTTATAGGTAGTGTTAGTAGTCTACCAAGTGGAACCCGGCCAGGTGGGCTTGGGACAGACTAGGCACAAGTGGCACGGTGTACCAAGCGTAGATCCATCCGGCGAGGTGGGCTTGGGAACCCTGCACACATCATTTGGGGCCGTGAGCGACACCCCGGCCGGATCTCCTTGCGGATGGAACCCGAATAGGCGATAAACCTGGACTAGAGCCTTGTGTGGTTAGTCAGGTCGTGGCCGACACCCTCGCCAGGCTTCCGCTTGAAGGTTGCCGAGGTACATGACGTGTACATGGCGGTAAGTGGCGAGAGCGTGTGTGAAGCAGTACACCCCTGCAGGGTTATCATGATCTATTCGAATAGCCGTGTCCTCGGTTATGGACTTCTTGGATGCTTACGTGGTACATAGACAACTTGAAGTGGATACTCTAAAATGCTCAAGATAAGTGTGAGTTCTATGGATGGCTTCTCGTAGTGAGACGGGAATGAATCCATAGTGGTGTATTGAGGTGGTGATTAGTGGGCTCGTGTGCGCCTTCTTACCTCAAAGAAGTTCCTCGTAGTCGTAGAACAGGATAGCCACTGAGTCAAAGCTGGCTTGCTACAACTAAACCCCACACTACCTTCTTGATACAAATGCATGTATGATAGGATCTGATGTAAGTCTTGCTGAGTACCTTTGTACTCATGTTGCTTTATTTATGTTTTGCAGTGGAGACTTCGGTCTTATTAGTAGTTCCGCTTGGACTTCGACGAGTAGCTTGTACCTCAGCTACGATCTTGTACCCTTGGGAGGGTCTTGTAGATAGTCAGGCTTCTCAGCCTTTTCCTTTGTAGTTGTCTGTACTCAGACATGTAATGCTTCCGTTGCTTGTATGCTCTGAATGATGGGTCATGTGACCCCTGTTTGTACTTAATGCTATGTGGCTCTTCTGGGCCTTTTATCTATATGAGTTTGCGTTATGTTGTGATGCCATGTTGTACAGCACATACTTGCATGTTATGCGTATGTGTAACGTGTATTGCTATGTGTGGGATCCGACAGCCTAGTTGTCTATCCTTGGTAGCCTCTCTTATGGGGAAATGTAGTCTAGTGCTTCCACCGAGCCATGGTAGTCCGCTACAGCCCAGTTTACCGGAGTCCTGCTAGCCCAGCACTACTGCTCCGGAACACTTAGACTGGCCGGCATGTGATTCACTTCGTTCCTGTGTCTGTCCCTTCGGGGAAATGTCACGCGGTGACATCTGGAGTCCTGCCTAGCCTGCTACAGCCCAGGTTCCCGGAGTCCTGTTAGCCCAGTGCTACAGCCCGGATTCACACACTGCTGACCGACATGCTCGATGTTGTTTCATGTATGCCTGCCCCCGTAAGTTAGTGCCACTTAGGGTTCACGACTAGTCATGTCGGCCCGGGTTCTCTGTCATATGGATGCTAGCGACACTATCATATACGTGAGCCAAAAGGCGCAAATGGTCCCGGGCCATGGTAAGGCGACACCCGTGGGAATACCGTGCGTGAGGCCGCAAAGTGATATGAGGTGTTACATGCTAGATCGGTGTGACTTAGAATCGGGGTCCCGACACCAGTGTTCGGCTTGACCGAACTATGCGCATACGCGTCTTCGAACAATAATAGGTACCATATGGACCTATCCGGCATCAAGCTAGTATATTGCGGCGACTTCTCACGACCCTCTCTCAGGGGCCCGTTCGCCGATCACTATTATCTCTAATATATTACACTGCGTTTTTATTCCTATGTATGCTGCCGAGCTAGGAGTTGATCCTCAGGCCGATTTCATGACCTGAGTCTCAGAAGCTACTAGGATCACCGGTTTCATATTTTCCTTCAGGTGCATCTCGGATTTTTAGACCGACACACACCTTGAGGGCTACTGGATATACATATACTGGCTATATATCTCGGCAGAGAATAAATTGCACCAATCAAAAATATTCACAAAAAATTAGCCTGCTGTCGGGTGGTGCACCACCTCGGAAGCAGTCCAGCATAAAGCTTGGGCGCCAGTGGCTGGCTCCATAGAGGGCATTTCCGGCATTGAGCTCGGCTAAACTCCTTCAACTTTTTAGAACCAAGGTGATCTATGACACCTCGGATACAGTCCAGCGTTGGAGCTCGGACATAGTCCGGAGTTGGAGCTTGGATATAGTCCGGCGTTGGAGCCTGGATATAGCCCGACGTTGGAGCTCAGATACAGCCCGGCGTTGGTACCCGGCTGCAAAAGATACCTCGAATACAGTCCGGCGTTGGGGCTTGGACGCAAGATGACACTGCCGCCCGGGAACAACTTCAAACCCGAGGTGTGGCATAAAAATAACAAGGCATTGATAAAGGCCGGAAACTTAAAGGGGCTCCTCGGATACCCAACGTGTAAACTCGTCGGATGCACTTCGGCGATCCTCAAGATCGAAGATGAGAAGATTTGTTGAACTAGTTTTCAAGACCGACAACCGAAGATGAAGAATAGTTCGGAAGAATCGAGGAGCGTCCCCAACTTGAAGACCGGTTCAGGGGGCTACTGACGGTGTCCTGGACTAGGGAGTACTCATCACGTCGTCTCCCGATCAATTGGATTGGGCCGAGGACCCCCATGGCCGTATACTCATGGGCCAGTTCGAACAGCTGTCACATACTAGGAAGATTCCACAAGACTTGGTCATCAAGACAAGGACTCCTCCCCACCGGCGTATTCGGCTAGGACTCTTGTTATCCTAGGCCTCTTTTGCATTATATAAACCGAGGCCAGGCTAGTCGATAGAGATACACAAATCATAATCATAGGCTAGCTTCTAGGGTTTAGCCTCTATGATCTCGTGGTAGATCAACTCTTGTAATACTCATATCATCAAGATCAATCAAGCAGGAAGTAGGGTATTACCTCCATCGAGAGGGCCCAAACCTAGGCAAACATTGTGTCCCCCGCCTCATGTTACCATTAGCCTTAGACGCACAGTTCGGGACCCCCTACCCGAGATTCGCCGGTTTTGACACCGACAGTTACCGGCACGTTTCAAAGAGTCAATCCCGGCAGGAGCCGTCCTAAAGGGAAGATTACGTTTCCGGTAACGTTTGGGGGAGAACTAAACTATCGGACTAAGAAGATTGTGTTTGATGTGGTTGATCTCCCCCTGCCGTACAATGGGATTCTTGGACGCCCGGCTTTGGCCAAGTTCATGGCAGCATCCCACTATGCTTACAACACCTTGAAGATGCCTGGGCCACTGGGAGTCATCACTATCCCATCAGATGAGAAAGATGCAATTATCTGTGTGGACAAGATGTACCGGGATGCAGTCGCAACAGAGGCAGCGGCAGCGGTAGCTCCCGCCAAGGAAAGCAAAGGAAAGAAGAAGGATTGTAGGACCTTCGGCAAGGAGTCCGGGAAGCATGCCCTCTCCGAGTGCACGGCACCCGTTGACGACGTGCCGGAGTGTTCCAACAGCAAGAGATCCAAGGTTGTTGCACCCCAAGTAAAGAAGGTCCCGACACGGCTGGCTGGCGTTGATTGTACTTTCACTATCAGCACCACCCTCGATGACAAATAGGAAAGCACGCTCGTTGCCTTCCTGCGGGCGAATATCGATGTGTTTGCCTGGCAACCATCTGATATCCCCGGTGTTCCCAGGGTGGTAATCGAGCACCACCTTGCTGTCTGCCCACACGCCCGACCTGTCAAGCAGAAAGTTCGGAAGCAGGCTTGGAGAGGCAGCAGTTCATTGCCGAAGAGATCAAGAAATTGGAGGCAGCTGGTTTGGTCAGAGGAGTACTGCATCCTACGTGGTCGGCCAACCTAGTGGTAGTCCGGAAGGCTAACGGGAAGTGGAGGCTTTGCATTGATTTCACAGATCTCAACAAGGCTTGCCTGAAGGAACCATTTCCCTTGCCGCGCATCGATCCGATTGTGGATTCCACTTCAGGTTGTGATTTGCTCTCCTTTGTGGATGCATACTCCGAATATCATCAGATCTTCATGTCCAAGGAGGACTGAGAAAAGACGTCATTCATCACTCCATGTGGCACGTACTACTTTGTCCGCATGCCATTTGGATTGAAGAGTGTCGGGTCCACTTCTGCAAGGGCAATTCAGATTGGTTTTGAGCCACAGTTGCACAGAAATATAGAAGCCTATAAGGATGATATCGTGGTCAAAACCAAGGATGAGGCCACCCTTATCCAGGATTTGGAGGAGACATTTGCTAATTTGCGCAAGATCAATTTGAAGCTTAATCCAGAGAAGTGTGTGTTTGATGTTCCCTCCGGCAAGCTGCTTGGGTTCTTCGTATCCCACCTGGGGATCAAAGCCAACCCTGACAAGATCAAAGCCATTGAGCAAATCCAAGCGCCAAGGATAGTTAAGGATGTGAGCCGCTTGACAGGATGCGTTGCCGCGCTAAGAAGATTCATCTCCAAGTCTATCGAGCGTGCCCTGTCGTTCTTTAAAATTTTGAAGAAGGCATGGCCTATGAAGTGGACCCCAGAAGCAGATGCAGCACTGCGCGAGTTGAAGGCCTGCCTATCGTTTGTGCCTACCTTGGTTGCGCCCAAGCCCCAAGAACCGTTGTTGCTATACTTGGCGGCAACCAACCAAGTGGTCAGTGCGGCCTTGGTAGCGTAGCGAGAAGTGGATGAGGCAGAAAGTGAGCAGAAAACAGCAGAGTCTGTCGGCGTTCTAGGAACGGGGGTCCCTAGACTTGCCTGCCCGCGGCCCACAGCGTGGCCAAGCAGTAGGCCGTACGGCCCATCTTCGTCAACAAGGCACCCAAGACCCTCGCGAGGGTCCAAGCCTCGTGAGGCGGACAACGCAAGACCTCCTCTAGAGTGGCCTAGCCAGGCAGGCTCACGAGGAGCGGAGATATCAAGGCAAGGCAAACTTCACGAGGCTCTCGTGACGTGAGCCATGACGAACGGTACCAGGCGGGTGCTAGGCGGGCGCCAGTGCGCGCAGCGTCCCTATTTCCTCTTCGGTGCTAAGGAGGCCAGCGCAGGCGAAGAGTATCGAGGCATCAGGCAAAGGTTGCCATATTGGTGCAACGAGACCAAGACTAGGAGGACGGCAAGGCGGAGGTCATCGTGGAGCCCAAGACGGCGTCACCCCAGAGCTTTTCACAGGCGAAGACCGCTTTTGTCACGGTAGCTTGTACTAGCTGTCCCCCTTCAAATTTGCCCGCCGTTGTTGGCTCCCTTCCCGCTCGATATTTGGGAAGAGGACCAGGGCCTCTATAAATAGGACTAGCCACCACAGTAGGAGGCAACTGATCCCGAACTGGTTCAGATCATCCTCAACTACACAAGCACAAGAACACCTCAAGCTCAGGAGGCTGTTCTTCCCTTGTACTGTTCATCATCAGCCCAAGAGGCAATCCACCACCACCACACTGGAGTAGGGTATTACACCACAACGGTGGCCCGAACCAGTATAAACCTCGTGTCTTTTTGTGTTGCGAGTTCATCGAGTTCGTCCGCGAGATCTTAGCGAGCTAGAGCGTAGATCGGTAGGAGGGAGAGACTTCGCACGCACCCCAGTGTTCGAACCTTAAGGGTTTGCCGGAACCCCACATCCAACATTTGGCGCGCCAGGTAGGGGTGCGCCGTAGTTTCCCTTCCATCAGTTCGTTGCTCCATCGCTCCGTCGTTTCCATGGCGGACGCTCGTCGTGCTCGAGCTGAGCGTCAGGCGGCCCTCTCCGCCCACGTCGCTCAGACGGCTCCCGTAGGCGGGCCACCTCGTCGTTCTCCATCTCCCGCCGCCAACGCTGCCACCGGCCCGGCGGGGAATGAGCAGCAGGCGTCCTCGCTGCATCCTTCGGTGCGGCAAGACGGCCGCACCGCTACTCCATCACTTACCCCTGCCGGCTCTTCGTCTCACACGCACCACGCTCCCATGGAGGCGCCGGCCGCGCTCATCGCGGCGAACGAGCTCCTGCGTTACCGCCCCGTCGATGACCTCTATGAGGAGTGGCTCGACCGCGTCGCCGAGCTCGTCCGCGCCGTAGGGGGCTCTTGTGACGCCCCCGATTTGACCGTACACTAATCATGCACGCAAATGTGTACGATCAAGGTCAGGGACTCACGGGAAGATATCACAACACAACTCTAAAACATAAATAAGTCATACAAGCATCATAATACAAGCCAGGGGCCTCGAGGGCTCGAATACAAGTGCTCGATCACAGACGAGTCAGCGGAAGCAACAATATCTGAGTACAGACATAAGTTAAACAAGTCTGCCTTAAGAAGGCTAGCACAAACTGGGATACAGATCGAACGAGGCGCAGGCCTCCTGCCTGGGATCCTCCTAACTACTCCTGGTCGTCGTCAGCGGGCTGCCCATAGTAGTAGGCACCTCCAGTGTCGTAGGTGTCGTCGTCGACGGTGGCGTCTGGCTCCTGGACTACAGCATCTGCTTGCGACAACCAGATAGAAAGAAAAAGGGAAAAAGAGGGAGAGAAGCAACCGTGAGTACTCATCCAAAGTACTCGCAAGCAAGGAGCTACACTACATATGCATGGGTATATGTGTAAAGGGGCATATCAGTGGACTGAACTGCAGAATGCCAGAATAAAAGGGGATAGCTAGTCCTGTCGAAGACTACGCTTCTGGTCATCTCCATCTTGCAGCATGTAGAAGAGAGTAGATTGAAGTCCTCCAAGTAGCATCGCATAGCATAATCCTACCCGGCGATCCCCTCCTCGTCACCCTGTTAGAGAGCGATCACCGGGTTATATCTGGCACTTGGAAGGGTGTGTTTTATTAAGTATCCAGTTCTAGTTGTCATAAGGTCAAGGTACAACTCCGGGTCGTCCTTTTACCGAGGGACACGGCTATTCGAATAGATAAACTTCCCTGCAGGGGTGCACCACATAACCCAACACGCTCGATCCCATTTGGCCGGACACACTTTTCTGGGTCATGCCCGGCCTCGTAAGATCAACACGTCGCAGCCCCACCTAAGCACAACAGAGAGGTCAGCACGCCGGTCTAACCCTATGCGCGCAGGGGTCTGGGCCCATCGCCCTATGCACACCTGCACGTTGCGTACGCGGCCGGAAGCAGACCTAGCCCCCTTAATACAAGCGCGAGCTTACGGTCCAATGCGGCGCGCGCCACTCAGTCGCTGACGTCACGAAGGCTTCGGCTGATACCACGACGCCGGGATACCCATAACTACTCCCGCGTAGATGGTTAGTGTGTATAGACCAAATGGCCAGACTCAGATCAAATACCAAGAACTCGTTAAGCGTGTTATGTATCCGCGAACGCCGACAAGGGCCAGGCCCACCTCTCTCCTAGGTGGTCTCAACCTGCCCTGTCGCTCCGCCATAAAGTAACAGTCGGGGGCCGTCAGGAACCCAGGCCCACCTCTACCGGGGTGGAGCCACCTGTCCTTTCAGCCCCCTCATCAGAATCACTTGCGGGTACTCAACGAGGCGACCCGACTTTAGTCACCACATGTGTCATGTATATAAAGTATATAGTATATACCCGTGATCACCTCCCGAAGTGATCACGGCCCAGTAGTATAGCATGGCAGACGGACAAGAGTGTAGGGCCATTGATGGAACACTAGCATCCTATACTAAGCAGTAGGATAGCAGGTAAGGGTAACAACTGTAGCAACAATGATAGGCTATGCATCAGAATAGGATTAACCGAAAGCAGTAACATGCTACACTACTCTAATTCAAGCAGTATAGAGAAGAATAGGCGATATCTGGTGATCAAGGGGGGCTTGCCTGGTTGCTCTGGCAAGTAGGAGGGGTCGTCAACTCCGTAGTCGAACTGGGCAGCAGCAGTGTCGGTCTCGTAGTCTACCGGAAAGAAGTAATGGAGGGGAACACAATAAATAATAGAGCAATCAAATGTAACACAAAGCAAGACGCGGCGATACGTTGTGCTAGGGGTGACCTAACGTAGGGATAGGTGATACCGGCGAAAGGGGAAACATCCGGGAAAGTATCCCCGGTGTTTCGCGTTTCGGACAGATGAACCAGAGGTGAAATGTTACAGGTTTGCTATGCTACGGATGTGTGGCGGACGAACGGGCTGCGTATCCGGATTCGTCTCGTCGTTCTGAGCAACTTTCATGTAGAAAGTATTTTCATCTGAGCTACGGTTTATTTTATATGATTTTCTAAAGTTTTAAATCATTTTAGAATGTATTTAATTTATTTAATTCAACATTATCCAGAATAGTGCCTGCTGACATCATCATGACGTCAGCATGATGTCAGCAGTCAACAGGGCGTTGACTGGGTCAAACTGACGTGCGGGACCCACCTGTCATTGACTGATTAATTAATTAACTAACAGTTTAATTAGTTTAGTTATTAGATTAGTTTAATTAATCAAAAACTAATTAGGTTAATTAATTCTTTAATTAATTAATTATTTTTAATATATTATTATTTTTATTATTATTATTTATATATATATTTTTTAATTCTTTTTTTTGTTCTCAGGGGCGTGGGGCCACTGGTCAGTGGCTCTGGGGGAGCCTAGCGGGCACTGGGCTAAGCAGTTGCGGGTACGCGCCCGTGAGGGCGAACCCGGGTGAGCGGGCGACGGCCGCCGAGGCGCGGCATAGCGCCGGAGTTGGCCGCGGGGCGGCGCAGGCTCGCGTGACGGGGGAGCGGAGCGGCGGGCGCGCGCTGCAGCGGGCGGGCGGCGCGTGCAGCGGGCGTGCGAGGTAGGCAGCAGCGGGGAAGCGGGCGACAGGGGGAGCGAGGCAGGCGGGCGGGCGCTGCGATGGTGGGCGCGAGGAGCGGGACGACGCGGGGACGGCTGGTGCGGTGCGCGCGCGCTGGAGCTAGGAGGGGATGGTGACTGCGACGGGGACAGCGCGGGCGCGTGGCCACGCACGGGCGACGTGTGTGTGCGAGGAAAGTAGCGGGAGGGGGGGAAGGAGCTCACCCATGATGCAGAGGTACGGGCGGCGAGGGTTGACGGGGTCCGTCGAGGGGGAGGTCGAGGACGCGGTTCCGGCGAACGGTGACGGCAAGGCGGTCCTAGGGCGTTGGGGACGGCGGCACGGCGGTGAGGTAGCCCTGGGCGGGG
The DNA here is from genome assembly GCF_018294505.1 of Triticum aestivum. NCBI lineage: Eukaryota > Viridiplantae > Streptophyta > Magnoliopsida > Poales > Poaceae > Triticum > Triticum aestivum. The sequence goes on from NC_057796.1 coordinate 390,719,569, forward strand.
TGGCAAGGGTGAGGTGGCGGTCTGGTGAGGCGGCACCGACACCGGCGAGGTGGTGGCCTGACGAGGCGGCGACAGTGAGCGCCGACGGAGGCTCCGGCCGAGGGCGGGGGCGACCGCGTCGGGGGCAGGGCGTGCGCCCGATCCAGATCGCGCGGGGAGGGGAGAAGGGGATCGTGGGGGGCGACTGGGTAGTGGCTAGGTCACGGGGGAGGCAGGGGGTTAAGCAAGGGTTAGGTGGGCCGGCCAGGTTGGATGGCCAGCTGGGCCGAGGCCCAGCGGTGGGGGGTGGTCCTTTTGTTTTGTTCTTATTTGTTTTCTATTTATTATTTTCTATTTATGTACTATATATTTTCGTTTTATAAAATATACAAGTAGTACCTAAATTAGTGTTACAAAATACCCCAATGCCACAAAAAGTTTGGTGACAAAATAAAATAATTTAGTAATTTATTATTAGTAAAAGGCATTTAATTAATTGTTTTTGCTATTGTTTAAATCCTTATAGTTAATTTAAGCATTATATAAAAGTTTGGTTTCTCCACCATAATTGCTTACGATTTATTTGAAACAACCCGAACATTTTAGTTTTAATTTTTTTGAAAATTTTTGTTGTTTGCTTTTCTTTTGAATTTGAATTTGAATCGGTTTCGAACTAACGCGAGATTAGCAAGAGTAACTCTGGTGATGTGGCATCATTAGCAGAGGTTTACTGTAGCTTGATTATCCGGGCGTCACAGCTCTCCGGCGCCGTCCCACTCTCTGCCTCCCCCTCAACCAGCCGCGGGTGACGGGGCTCATGGCATGCCTCCACCACCTCAACCCCAAGACGGTGCCTTGGCACCAAGGCACGCGCCTCCGCGGCGTGATCCACCGGCCCCGGCGCCCGCGCGTGAAGAAAGAAGCTACCAAGAAATCCCGCGGCCGCGAGAAGCTGCACCGGCGCTCCCCGCGCCACCTCGTCAAGACCGCGTGCCACCTGCAGTGGCGCAGCGCGGACCTCGCCAAGACCAAGCTCCACCTCAGAAGCGGGCCCCGGCGACCACGGCCGGCTGTCGCGCCTTCACCCCCGAACTGTGTTGCGTCGCCTGGCCAGGCAAGTTCAAGCCAGATCTGCCTCCTCGCTACGACGGCACGCCGACCCCGTGGAGTTCCTGCAGCTCTATGAGCTGAGCATCCAAGCGGCCAACGGCGACGAAAAAGTCATGGCAAACTGGTTTCCCATGGCTCTCAAGGATGGGGCCCGCTCCTGGCTCCTGAACCTGCAGCACGGCTCGATCTCCTCCTGGGACGAGATGCGCGACCGCTTCGTCGCCAACTTCCAGGGCACTCGCGACCGCCCACCGGCCGCGGGTGATCTACGGCGCATCAAGCAGCAACCAGGAGAGACCCTCCAGAAGTACATCCAGCGCTTCAACAACACCCGCCTCAAGATCCCCAAGGTCACGGACGAAGCCATCATCTCAGCGTTCTCGGACGGCGTCCGTGACGTTAAGATGAAGGAAGAGCTCACTATCCACGAGGAGCTCTGCACATCTCAGGAGCTGTTCAACCTGGCGACCAAGTGCGCAAGAGCTGAGGAGGGGCGCCTCTCTCTCCTTGAGCTGCCGGCTGCAGGAGCGGAGGAGAAGAAGGCCAAGGCCAAGGACGTGAAGCGCAAAGAGGCGGTAGTGCTCGTAGCGGAGCCCGACATGAAGCGAGGCAGAGATCAGCCCGAGTCATCCAAGAATGGCCGACCGTTCTGTGCCTTCCACAACCTGAACACCCACAACACCAGCGACTGTCAAGAGCTCAGAGCCATACGGGAAGGACGCTATGGTCGATGCCCCGAGCGCAATGACCGGGGCTACGGCCGCGGAGGAGGACGCGGAGGCGGACGCTGGGACGACCGTGGCCCGCACCAGGAGTGGCGCGACCGGCCTCGTGAGGACCGCTGGCAGGACCAACCTCGCGAGGGCGCCTGGAGGGACCCGCCTCGTGAGGATCGCCCCCAGGGCAACGCCCGTCTTCCCCCGATGCCGCCACCAAGAAGGAACGACGACCACCACCAGGACGAGGGGCCTGGGGGCTTCCAGGAGCCGCGTGCGATCGCCTGCATCTTGGGCGGTGCCCAGGCCCCAGCCTCTTAGCGCATCTTCAAACAGTTCGCTCGCGAGGTGAACGCGGTGCTCCCCAAGCTCGAGGCCACGCGCCCGCTCAGGTGGTCCCAATGTGCCATCACCTTCAACTCGGCAGATCAGCTCAAGTGCGCAGCCACCGCTGGCGCCCTCCCTATGTTGTGCTCCCCCGTCATCAGCAATGTGCAAGTCACCAAGACTCTCATCGACGGCGGCGCAGGGCTCAACGTCCTGTCCGTTGACATGTTCGACAACCTCCAAGTGCCATATGAGCAGCTCCAGCCAACCAAGCCTTTCTCAGGAGTGACCGACGGTTCCACCACACCAATAGGGCAGGTCCGCCTGCCTGTCACCTTCGGGGAGCACAAGAACTATCGCACCGAGCTCATCGACTTCGACGTCGCGCACATCTGCCTGCCGTACAATGCCATCCTCGAGTATCCAGCCCTGGCCAAGTTCATGGCAGTCACTCATCACGGCTACAATGTTCTCAAGATGCCAGGAAGCGGAGGGATCATCACGGTCCCGTGTGAAGAGACGGATGCGGTGTGCTTCCTTGAGCGCGCCTTTCAAGCCGCAGCAATCGACGACCCCGACAGCAGAAGTGAAGGCCCTCCGGAGACCATCCCCAAGAAGAAGCTGCCGCGCCGCACAGGACCCCAAGAGGATGGCGTCGTGGCAGGAGCCTCATCAAGACCAGCGCCCGCTCCAGGGGCGCCTCCCTCCACCGCATAGGAAAGCGCACCCGACGCCCTCCTCGGGAAGGGCTCGGGGGCTCTCTTCCTGAGAGCCTCAGACCTTGCCAACCTCACGAGGGAGGCGCTTGGGCACCACTTGGAAGCGTGCCTCACGGCACACTTTCCTCAGGAGAGCACAGGGCAAGGAGTGCCCACCACCCAGGAGTTCATCACCAAGGCCACCCAGGAACTGCAAGAAGCAAGAGCCATGCACAGCCACAGCCGCTCACAAGGCGCAGCTCCCCATCCAGGCGAGGATGCCGGGCTGCGTGTCTGCGTCGACGTCCCAGGGCTCAACAGGGCCGCATCTCAGGAGCGCTTCTGGCCATCGCGTGTGGGCCGCTGTGAGGGCCCACCACACAGCTACGTTTGCATGCCCTTCGGCTTGCCGAGCGTGGCGACGGCCTATCAGCGCAACATCCGGCAAGTCCTGATGGCTCAGGAGGCCAGGTTCCACGCCGTCCTGGAGGAGATGGAAACGGTCTTCAGGGATCCTCCTGAACCTCCAGAGCCTCCTGAGGCTCAGGGTCCCGGTGGCTCATGAGGAGCCATTCCTTCAACGCGCTGCTTCAGCTGCACCAACTCTACTTCGTCTACAGAACCAGGTGACATCTTCCAAGTTCGTTTAAGCTGGGAGCGCCCCTCGGGCTGCATTATTCCCAGGCCACATGGCTCCGTCCCTGTGGCATGTATCCCTTTTGCTTAAGTCTTTAGCTTACCTTGCTGGGGGCGCCCCTCGGGCTGCATCATCCCTGAGCCGCTCGGGCCAGACCCGGTGGCGTGTATCTTCCTGCATTTATCCAAGGTGATCTGCTCTTCATGCTTAACCTGCCAACGGCTATCGCCTGCTCGATTACCGCCCGCCACGGGTCTGTTCATCCTATGCAATTCGCTTGCACGTTAAAAGGGGGCTCCTGAGCATCGCGACTCAGGAGCTCTTACTGGCTCTCCAGCCCTCACCCCCTGGCCTTGACCACGGCATCGCAACCTGGCATACCAGCAGCGGCTGAGCTCGCTCGAGGGCCGGGACCTGAGGATGTAGAGTGCTTGCATCTAACTGCCTTGCAAGAACACACAGTCACCAAAACTCAAGACCAGGCGCAACCCGCCTTGAGGTAGGGCCTCGTGAGTCCCGCGCTGGCTCACGAGTGCCCAGATACACCTCGCAGCCCTGCCGTGCAAGCCACGTGTCAGGGCGGGGCTGTACACGCCCCGGGGGGTCCTCCCGGAGGGGGCCCCCCATCCCACGCCCAAGTGGAAGCACCATGCTCCGCGCTGGCTGTCGACACTGCCGAGGAGCGGCTATGCCCGTGCATAAGCGGAAGCACTATGCTCCGCGCTGGTGATAAACAACTGAGGGCGACCCCATGGCCGTGCCAACCTCAGGGAGCCCAGAGCTCAGCGCCCAGCCTTACCGCATTGCCTCCCCTCGGGAAAGCCGTGCATGGGGGCTGGGCACGGGGCTGCGCTCGGGTCACGCCCAAGCGCACGCCACCTAACCAGGTCCCCCAGACCTGGGCACCGCGCGCCCCTCCCGAGGCCTCGGCGAGGGCAGGTATGGGAATTGTTTGCACGTCAAGGGGGACTCCTGAGCATCGCGACTCAGGAGCCTAACTGGTCACGTAGCCACTCACTCCTTGGTCCGTCCTGGTCTCCGGTCAGCCCAATGGCGGTTGAGGTATGCGCGGGGCCGGGCCCTGCCGACGTAGAACATTAATCTACCCCCACGAACTCTCCCTATATGTTGTTTGCGCATCAAGGGGGGCTCCTGAGCATCGCGACTCAGGAGCCTAACTGGTCACATAGCCCCTCACTCCTTAGTCCGTCCTGGTCTCCGGTCGGCCCAATGGCGGTTGAGGTATGCGCGGGGCCGGGCTCTGCCGACGCAGAACGCAAAGCAAATAGGAGGGAAATCGCAAAATCTCGAAGCAAATATTACAAGCATATTGTCCTCACAATACCAAATAAAAAAGTCTAAATGCCTCCACGAGGCCTGATACATGTCGCAGGAACGGAACGGGAAGAATGGCCGCGGGTCACCTCTAGACGTCGCCGTCGCCTGCGGAAGGCGCTCACTCGTGAGCGGTTTTGTCTTCACCACCAGCCGCAAGGTCGATGACGCCGGACAGAGGAGAGGAGACAAAGCCGCAAAACCTCCTCAGCAAGGCCCCCACCTGATCCTGCACGACCGTGGCAGCCGCCTCGAATTGATCCTCAGCTACAGGCTCCAGCAGCTCGTCAAGGCAAGCGTTGGGGTCGCGAAGGTGCAGGTGGCTAAAGACGCGAGTCAGCGCGACTGAAGACAGGACGCGAGCTTCTGCCTCCGCCATGGGACCGAGACCATCAATGACCTCCTCAAGCGCCTTCACCATGAGAGGAAGCAGCTGGGCGGGGCCGTCCTCGTCGGTGTCCAGAGGCTTCTCCAGGCCGTGCTCGTAGAGCGTCTTCAGCGCCTTGCGAGACCTCTTCTCGAGATCGGCAAAGGCCACGCGGTCTTCGGCCAGGACTCGCGCCTTGGCATCAAGATCGGCCTCCCTCGTCCCCATCTTCCGCTCCAACTCTTCCAACCGGTTGCGCTTGGCGGCCTGCTTCTTCCCCAGCTCCGCCAACTCAGCATCACGGTTCTTGACGGCTTCCTCCCGGGCCTTCATCTCCTCCTTCGCTTGGCGGCAGTGCACCTCTTCGGCGTGCTGGTCACGCAGGCTCTGCAGCTCGCCCTCCAGCACTTGGCAGTGGTCACGGGTGGCCTTGGCGTCTTTTAGCGCCGCCTCATGATCGGCTAAAGCATTGGCGGCTCCTTGTTTCTCCTTCTCGGAAGCAGCAGCAGCCTGGCCCAGCACCGCGCGAACTGCCAGGTCGGAGTGAAGCCAGCCAGAGGCCAACTCCAGACGCCCGGCCACCAGGCGCGGGTCCGCGCTCAGGACATCCGCCTACAGCTGGGTCATCTCCGAAAGGGCATGCTCCAAGACGGCAGCAGGAGCAGAAGGACCAGGGAGTGGAGATGCAGCAGTGGGAGGAAGCGACATCGTCACCAGGGCTTGGGAGACCGCGGGTTCCGGAGCAGCTGGGACCTCGTCAGCCGTGCCAAGTACCGGTACCTCCAGAGCCAACGGGGCCATGGGGGCTGACTCCACACGGCGATGCTCCTCTTGGCCTCGCGAGGACGATCGGACCGGGGAGATGCGGGCGCTGTTGCCTCCTTTCTCCGCGGGGGGCACGGCCGCTGCGTCTTCCTTCCTCCTCTTCGCCGAAGATGTCGGCCTGATCAACCAGGGGCGAGTATCAGGAAACAACGAGTACAAACAAGGACAAGGCGAAGCTTAAGACACTTACCGATCCACTGCAATATGTTCCAGTGACCGCTTGGGAAGCTTGAAGCCTGACAGCTTCGGGACCTGAGGAGCAGGCGTTCGGGCTCCGGCGGCGCCAGGCGGAGTAGAGACAGAACCGGAGCCCGCCCCAGGAGGCGCCAGGGCGGGGGCGGCACCACGGGCTACCAGCGACGACCTACCCTTCGTCGGGATGAGGGGTTGCTCCCTATCCCCTTGGAAGGTGTCGGCCTCGACATCATCAGGAAGAGCGCGGAGAATCTCGGCCTTGCTCAGGGGGGAAGTCTCCCCCACCTCTTCCAGGGTCTTCTCCGAGTCCTCCTCCTCTTCTCCCTCTCCGCGGGACTCACCAGAAGACACCTCCACCGGTTTCTGCGCCGTAGGAACTCCCGGAAGCATTGGCGGCACCAGCCCGCGCGCATCAAAGGTCGGCCTGGAGGTGACAAATTCCTCCCAGTCCCTGCGTTGGAACAGGGGAACGAAAGCGCTAGGCGGGTACTCCTGGTTGTCCCCGACTATGAGGCGCAGGACGGCGTCCAATTCATCGCCAGGCAGGTTCCCTGGCCTCAGGCAGGTCTTGTTCTCCTCCTCTTCAAGCTCCCAGAGGGGGCGCGCGTGCGCCTGGAGTGGGGCAACCCGCAGCGTCAAGAACTCCCTCGGGAGCATCGCCCCCGTTACCTTGGCCGCCCTCGCGTTTCCCGGCTTCAGGTCGGTCATCATCTACCCCAACACCAACGATGCCCGCTCGTCGACAAGCTCCGCCTTGGGCCACCCCCCATTGGGAGGGGGCACCGCTGTTGGCAGCGCCAGACGCGGGTCAGCGCGCTGAGCATCCATCATGGCCCATTTGGATCGGATGTTGTCGGCCCTCTTACCGGTGCTCGAGATCGAGTTGGCCTTGCCGCATGCAACGAAATTAGCGCACCCGGAGGTGTGCTCGCCGCTGACGCGGAGGAAGAAGAAATGGCGAAGGAGCGCCACAGGCGGCATAACGCCCAGGTATGCCTCACAATAGTAGGCAAAGATGGACAGGAGGAGGACAGAGTTGGGATGGAGATGCAACGCCTGCAGCCCGTAGTGGTCGAGGACTTCATACAAGAAATCAGAGAAGGGAGGAACCAACCCGATGGCGACGCTGCTCGAGAAGAAGGGGAAGAAGGTGCTCCCCTCAGGCTCTGGCTCGTCGGACGCGAGCCGGAGCTCCGTCTTCCCCCACTCATTGCTCTCGCCCGCTATCAGTAGGCGCACGGAGGCGAGGCTCTTCTCCGTGACGGTGAGCGCCTTGAGGGCCGGCTCATACCAAGCTGGTGCTGAGGAAGTCTTGACCTTGCGCGGCGCCATGGGCGGTAGATGCAGAGCAAGGATGGAGCAGATCTGGAGATAGTGGTAGCAAAGAGCGAGAAAGGGGATCTGGAGCGAGGCAAGGAAGAGGCAATGAAGGAAAGAACTGCCCGCGCCAGCCTTTGTCAGGGCAAGCAGTTGCCGAGGCGGCGTGGGGAAGCGAAGACGCCCACGTCCAATCAACCGCCACGTGTTGACCGAGGCCGAAGGCCTGTTGGGGCCCGTGGTGCTCCGAACTTGACCCTTGGCTTCGCCGCGAAGCCAAGCTCGAGCGCACCTTGGGCCCGAGGGCTACTGTCGGCGTTCTGGGAATGGGGGTCCCCAGACTTGCCTGCCTGCAGCCCACAGCATGGCCAAGCAGCAGGCCGTACGGCCCATCTTCGTCAACAAGGCACCCAAGACCCTCGCGAGGGTCCAAGCCTCGCGAGGCGGACAACGCAAGACCTCCTCTGGAGTGGCCTAGCCAGGCAGGCTCACGAGGAGCTGAGATATCAAGGCAAGGCAAACCTCACGAGGCTCTTGTGACGTGAGCCATGACGAACGGTACTAGGCGGGTGCCAGGCGGGCGCTAGTGCGCGCAGCGTCCCTATTTCCTCTTCGGTGCTAAGGAGGCCAGCGCAGGCGAAGAGTACCGAGGCATCAGGCAAAGGTTGCCATATTGGTGCAACGAGACCAAGACCAGGAGGACGGCAAGGCGGAGGTCATCGTGGAGCCCAAGACGGCGTCACCCCAGAGCTTTTCGCAGGCGAAGACCGCTTTTGTCGGGATAGCTTGTACTAGCTGCCCCCCTTCAAATTTGCCCGCCGTTGTTGGCTCCCTTCCCGCTCGATATTTGGGAAGAGGACCAGGGCCTCTATAAATAGGACTAGCCACCACAGTAGGAGGCAACTGATCCCGAACTGGTTCAGATCATCCTCAACTACACAAGCACAAGAACACCTCAACCTCAGGAGGCTGTTCTTCCCTTGTACTGTTCATCATTAGCCCAAGAGGCAATCCACCACCACCACACTGGAGTAGGGTATTACACCACAATGGTGGCCCAAACCAGTATAAACCTCGTGTCTTTCTGTGTTGCGAGTTCGTCGAGTTCGTCCGCGAGATCTTAGCGAGCTAGAGCGTAGATCGGCAGGAGGGAGAGACTTCGCGCACGCCCCAGTGTTCGAACCTTAAGGGTTTGCCAGAACCCCACATCCGACAGAGTCAGAGAAGGATCAGGACAGCAATGAGCACGGCAACGAGAACGACCCCAAGGACGCGGCAAGGAAGAAAGTGGTGCAGCGCCCAGTGTACATCGTCAGCTCCTTGATACAGGGGGCTAGATCAAGGTACTCTGGTGTGCAAAAGTTGATCTTTGGTCTCGTTATGGCCTCAAGGAAACTGCGCCACTACTTCCAAGCTCACGAGATCATGGTTGTCACTCGTTTCCTGCTGCAAAGGATACTCCGAAATCCTGAGGCTACTGGCAGAATAGTGGAGTGGGCTTTGGAGTTATCCAGCTTTGGTTTGAAGTTTGAGAGCACATCAACTATTCAGAGCAGGGCACTGGCAGAGTTATTTGCAGAATGGACGCCAACCCCTGATGAGGAAGTAACAAAGACAGCTATCCCCGGCAAGGAATCACCCCAAGAATGGATTATGATTTTGATGGTGCTTTTTCCCTACAAGGTGCAGGGGCTGGCGTGCTTCTTATTGCCCCCTCCGGGGAGCACTTGAAGTACGTCGTCCAAATGCATTTTGCCCGGGGAGAAGCCACCAACAATACGGCAGAGTATGAAGGGCTCCTTGCCGGGCTCAGGATTGCAGGAGAATTGGGAATAAGAAGCTGATCATTCGAGGAGATTCACAGCTTGTGGTGAGACAAGTCAACAAGGATTACCAAAGTCCATTGATGGAGGCATACGTCGAGGAAGTGAGGAGATTGGAGGAGCACTTTGACGGGTTGCAAACAGAGCACGTACCCCGTGCAGAAAACAGCATAGCTGATCACTTGTCAAAGTGTGCTACACAGAAGCTTCCTGTGGAACCAGGAACTTTTGTTCTCCGTCTCTCTCAGCCCTCCGTATCACCAGCGACAATGGCCTGGAAAAGGAGAAAGTTGGACTACGGTAAGCCTCTCCCGGTCGAGCCGTCCGCTCCCGGCAGAGACCCTGTCGGAAACAACTCCTCACAGCCTGCCGGACCACCCCCTCCAGCTGGGCCAATGGACCCCACGAACGAGGCTGGTGCTCCCCCAGCAGAGGAGGTGACGCTAGTCCTCGTTGCCGAGCCCCAGGCTCCAGCTTGGGCAAGGCACATTGTCCACTTCCTCCAAACCGGAAAACTCCCCGGCGACCAAGATGAAGCTGAAAAAGTAGCCCGGAGGGCCAGTATGTATCAGTTTGTCAATGACACTCTATACAGAGGGAGGCCCAACGGTGTGAAATTGAAGTGTGTCTGCCGGGACGATGGAAAGGAACTGCTAGCTGAGATTCACAGAGGAATGTGCGGCTCCCACATTGGATCAAGGGCATTAGTTGGGAAAGCATTCTGACAAGGATTCTATTGGCCCACAGCCCTCCAAGATGCAGTCGAGGTCGTCACGACATGTGAAGCCTGCCAGTTCCATTCCAAGAAAATACACCTGCCTACCCAAGCTCTTCAAACAATCCCTCTATCATGGCCATTTTCGGTCTGGGGGCTCGATATCCTCGGCCCCTTCCCCCGAGCAATCGGGGGCTTTGAATTCTTGTTCGTTGCCATCTGCAAGTTTACAAAGTGGCTGGAAGTGACTGTCGTGAGAAAGGTGACTGCTCAGTCAGCTATCAAGTTCTTGAAAGAATTGGTTTGTCGTTTTGGAGTTCTGGCAAGGATCATCACCGACAACGGCACCCAGTTCACGAGCCACGCCTTCATGCAATATGTTCGTACCCTCGAATGCAAGATCTCATTCGCCTCTGTGGCACACCCCCGGAGCAATGGACAAACTGAGAGGGGGAACGCTAAAGTGCTACATGGACTCAAGACAAGAACTTTCAATACGCTGCAGAAGCACGGTAGGCGGTGGATCGAGGAGCTGTCGATAGTTCTCTGGTCCCTCAGAATGACACCTAACCGAGCTACCGGGAAGACTCCCTTCTCCCTGGTCTATGTGGTAGAAGCAGTTATCCCCACAGAACTCATTTACGGGTCCCCTCGAGTGCTTGCCTACGATGAAGTAGCGCAAGATCAGCACCAGCGTGACGACGCTGTGCTACTGGAGGAGAACCGTCTCCGGGCTGCTACGCGTGCTGCATGCTACCAGCAAGCCCTGTGTCGTTATCACAGCCGCAGGGTTCATGCCCGGTGTTTTGAGGAAGGTGACCTTGTCCTTAGGCGCGTTCAGTCCGCCAAGGGTACAAACAAGCTGTCACCAAGTGGGAAGGCCCTTACCAGGTGGTACGAGTCACCAGACCTGGCGCAGTCCATCTGGAGACCGGGGGATGGCACTCAGTTGCAAAACTCATGGAATATTGAGCATCTCTGCAAGTACTACCCGTAAGGTGCGGCTGTCGGGCCCTGCCCGGCAGCCACCCTTTTGTACATGCCTTGCCTCAGCTGCATGTAACCCCTTGTACAAAGCCAGGGCGATGAGCCCGTGCAAGAGAAAATAAAGAAGCGCTGTAGGGGGGCCCCCAACTAAGATTGCATGCATGCACAAGCACACCAAGATCACTGCATAAGCATTTCATGAGCATTTCCATATGCATATAGATAGGATCGCATCCTGCATTCATTCTCATCTGCATGAAGTTTCAGGTTTCTGTCGCAAACTTGGCTGCGGCAAGGAATGAGAACATTGCACGGCACAGCGACCCCCGGTGAGCCAAACAGATAAGTTCTACCTCCTGTCCATTAGTGTTCTGTAAAGCTATAACTTTGCATGAGAAAACCTCGCTTCTCTTTTTGAGACTTAGGTGGTCCCATCCATGACTCGAACGTTGCTTCGGTCAAGATGGTCGCAGTGGCCTTTGGTAAAAAAGAGTTGGCGGGGGCTGGTCCCCCTGTCTGTTCCCCGGCAGACGTAGCTCTCCGGCAGACAAAGAGGGTGCTGGCAGGATATCCTGCTGGGAAAACTCGCTTATTTACAGTAAAGAGGCACTCCACCTCTACATGGACGTATACATGCGCGGGTTCCCGGCAGGGTTCATCTTTTTCACTCATATGCTAATACAAGTACAAGCATTACAGAACACAAAGATGGACTCGAGGGATTACATTATTTGAATTAAAATTTGGCGATTGCCTATAGGTTTAAGATTGTAAAAAGATAAGTGCCCCGTAACCCCTCTTTTCCTTTCTCTGCTCCTCCTCTCCAGGATATTAAGACAAGAGGGAAAGGAGAATAAAAGGAGCGTTTAGGAGGGGAAAGCAATGAAGGGACTAGTGGGGCGGTCACCTGCAGTGGTTCACAAGTGGCGTACACCCAGGAGTTGCACAAAGTGATGAGCAAGGCTCGTCGCCCTTCAAAAAGAAGAGTGAAAGAGCAGAAACGGTAGCGGCATCACCCACAACGGGCATGCAGCGCTACCGTCGCTTTGACGAGCCAAGAGGGGGCGTCTTCTTCAACATCTGCCCCCCCCCCCAGCTCCGCTACAAAGGGGGTACGAGACACGCCGCTCCCCTCCTCGGCGGGCAAGAAGGCGCGCCTCTCGTCGACATCAGCCCCAAGACCTTCGGGAGGGGCAGTGCTGGGATTACCAGTAACCTCTGGCCCCGCCTCCCGGACGAACCTCGAAGAGACCAAGAAGTACGCCATGCCAAGGACCAGGCTCACTCCCCAAGCGTCAGCACCAACATGAGGCAACAATAGCCCCAAGCAAGAGCCCGGGGGCTAGCCCCAGGCTCTCCCCTTCAACATAGCCAGCTGAAGCGAAAGATGAGAAGAGGAGGAATGCAAAGATGGATGACTCCGCCCTCCTCGGCCCCTCCCTTTTATAGGCTGGGCGGGGAGGGCAGTTGCTCCATCAACGTGCGGCCACCGTCCTCCTCCGCCAACTCGAGACGACCGGGCCCACACCATGATGCTCTCCCGTGCCATGCGCCTCCGTTACCTACCCCGCGCGGTGCATGCAGCATACGTGGCTGAGGATAAGGGCGCGTTGTGGGAAGGGTAAATTGGCAGTTTCTACCCCGTGCGTTAGAGTCATTCACGGGCCACCAATGGAGCGGCCCCACCACTATTGGCTTTACACCACGCGCGGGGAAACCGGAAACTGGCCCGGAATCAAGGCTAATGAAGCAGAAATGAATACTCCAAGAGACCAGCCTCTTCAGCAACCCTGCATGTGCACTTATTAGGCCCTACCCCGACGATGCTCAGCAGCGCGTTCGGGGCAGGCCCGGGGGCTTCTGTTGGCGCAATAAACCCCGGTTCTGTTGCCCAGACTGTGCACAGGCACAAGGACAAGACTGAAGCACCAGCCCAAGTCAGAGTACAAGAAACCAAGAGATTCAAAGAACCAACATGCAGCCTAGGGAGACCAAGATCGAGCCAGAGAAGCAGGATATCGCCAAGAGAAAGGCCTCCCTGCCGGGCAGGCGAGCCCGGAGGGGCGAGACCACCCCCAGAAACGGATAACAGAAACACCCCGGCAGGGCCTGCCGGGGCTCGCGGAGGCAAACCCACCTCACCGATCACTCAAGCACGACCCACGTCGTCGATCAATGCAGAGTCAAGCCGCAAGATGATTAAGTGGCAGCCGTTCGCCACATGGCAGCCATTTCCTACAGAAGAAACCCACAGATGGCACATGTCCTGTGACGTGTCAAGAGAACACGCGCGGAGCAGGCAAGATAGCCCGGCAAGCCTTGCCGGGCAACTAGTGATGTGACACTAAGCGGTGCATTTAATGCACCCTGTCAGCCCGCAGAGTTAGGTATGATAACACTGTTTTCTATCATATCAGTGCATAATGACTACTTTGCCACTATGGTAACCCCTTGATCTATAAAAGGAGGCCCATTGCAATCGTACAAAGGGTTGGAGAGTTCATGAACCCACACCCCCATACGCGCGTAGTCGCGGATGCCCTAAGGCAACCCCTGCTGAGCAAGTGTATTACGCCTCACCACTTCCATTCCACCATCAATCCACCAAAGCAGGAGTAGGGTTTTACGCCTCGCGGCGGCCCGAACCTGGGTAAATTGCTTGTGTGATCTCTGTCGTGCTGCCGTGCGCTGGTCTGCTCTTTGTGCAACACGACGTCCCCCTGCCGAACCAGCAAGGGGCCTCCTGGCCCCATAGGTGGCAGCTGGTATCCCGCGACACAAGATGATGATGGCCATATCATGTCACATATTTTGATTGCATGTGATATTTATCTTTTATGCATCTTATTTTTCTTAGTACGGCGGTAGCATTATAAGATGATCCTTACTAAAATTTCAAGGTATAAGTGTTCTCCCTAAGTATGCACCGCTGCGACCGTTCGTCGTGCCGAGACACCACGTGATGATCGGGTGTGATAAGCTCTACGTTCACATAAAACGGGTGCAAGACAGTTTTGCACGAGCGGAATACTCAGGTTAAACTTGACGAGCCTAGCATGTACAGACATGGCCTCGGAACATTGGAGACCGAAATGTCGAACGTGAATCATATAGTAGTATGATCAACATAGATACGTTCACCATTGAAGACTACTCCATCTCACGTGATGATCGGACATGGTTTAGTTGATTTGGATCACGTATCATTTAGATGACTTGAGGGATGTCTATCTAAGTGGGAGTTCTTAAGTAATTTGATTAATTGAACTTAATTTATCATGAACTTAGTCCTGATAGTATTTGCATATCTATGTTGTAGATCAATAGCTCGCGATATAGCTCCTATATATTTTTGATATGTTTCTAAAGAAAAATAAGTTGAAAGTTGATAGTAGCAATGATGCGGACTGGGTCCATGATCTGAGGATTATCCTCATTGCTGCACAGAAGAATTATGTCCTTGATGCACCGCTAGGTGACAGACCTATTGCAGGAGCAGATGCAGACGTTACGAACGTTTGACAAGCTCAGTATGATGTACTTGATAGTTTAGTGCGCCGTGCTTTACGGCCTAGAACCGGGACTTCAAAAATGTTTTGAACGCCATGGAGCATATTAGACGTTCCAAGAGCTGAAAATGATATTTCAGACTCATGCCCGTGTTAAGACGTATGAGACCTCTGACAAGTACTTTGCCTACAAGATGGGGGAGAATAGCTCAGCTAGTGAGCATGTGCTTAGAATGTCTGGGTACTACAATCGCTTGAATCAAGTGGGAGTTAATCATCCAGATAAGATAGTGATTGACAGAGTTCTCTAGTCACTATCACCAAGTTACTGGAACTTCATGATGAACTATAATATGCAAGGGATAACGAAAACGATTCCCAAGCTCTTCGCGATGCTGAAATCAGCGAAGGTAGAAATCAAGAAATAGCATCAAGTGTTGATGGTTAACAAGGCCACTAACTTCAAGAAAAGGGCAAGGGAAAGAAAGGGAACTTCAAGAAGAATGGCAAGCAAGTTGCCACTCCCATGAAGAAGCCCAAAGCTGGACCCAAGCCTGAAACTGAGTGCTTCTACTGCAAAGGAAATGGTCACTGGAAGCAGAACTGCCCCAAATACTTGGCGGATAAGAAGGATGGCAAAGTGAACAAAGGTATATTTGATATACATGTTATTGATGTGTACTTTACTAGTGTTCATAGTAGCCCCTGGGTATTTGATACCGGTTCTGTTGCTAAGATTAGTAACTCGAAACAGGAGTTGCAAAATGAATAGAGACTAGTTAAAGGCGAGGCGACGATGTGTGTTGGAAGTGATTCCAATGTTGGTAAGATCACCATAGCACGCTCCCTTTACCTTCGGGATTAGTGTTGAACCTAAATAAATGTTATTTTGTGTTTGCATTGAGCATGAATATGATTAGATCATGTTTATTGCAATACAGTTATTCATTTAAGTCAAAGAATAATCGTTGTTCTGTTTATATGAATAAAACCTTCTATGGCCATACACCCAATAAGAATGGTTTATTGAATCTGTCGGCGTCCTAGGAACGGGGGTACCCAGACTTGCCTGCCTGCAGCCACGGCGTGGCTCCGTCAACGGCCTGGTACGGCCCAGCTTCAACAACAACAACTCAAGACCCTCGCGAGGCGGACGGCACCAAGACCTCCCTCGGGGCGGCCTCACAAGGCTGGCTCCCGAGGAGCGGAGATATCTATGTAGAGTGCACCTCGCGAGGTTCACATGACGTGAGCCATGACGACCAAGGCCAGGCAGGCGCCAGCGGGCACAGTGTATCAGTTTCCTCTTTAGTGCTAAGGAGGCAAGCGCAGGCGCGGGGTCCCAAGGGATCAAGCAAAGGTTTCCATATTGGTGCAACAAGACCAAGACCGCCAGGACGGCAGGACGGAGGTCATCGCGGAGCCCACCGCGGCGTCACCATGATACGTCCATTTTGCATCATGTTTTCGTACTGTTATTTATAATGTTTTTGTCCATAATAATGCTTTTTGGAGTAATTCTAATGCCTTTTCTCTCATAATTTGCAAGGTACATACCAAGATGGAGAATTCCGGCAGCTGGAAATCTGGACCTGAAAAAGCTACGTCAGGCTACCTATTCTGCACAACTCCAAATGAGATGAAACTTCACAGAGATTTTTTATGGGATATTTGAGAAATATTGGAGCAAATAACTACTAGAGGGGGCCCACCAGGTGGGCACAACCCACCTGGGCGCGCCAGGGAGCCCAGGTGCGCCCTGGTGGGTTGTGCTCACCCAGGCCCACCTCTGGTGCCCATCTTCTGGGATGTAAGTCATTTTGACCTAGAAAAAATAGGGAGAAGACTTTCGGGATGGAGCGCCGCCATCCCGAGGCGAAACTTGGGCAGGAGCACTTTTGCCCTCCGGTGGAGCGATTCCGCCGGGGGAACTTCCCTCCCGGAGGGGGAAGTCATCGTCATCATCATCACCAACAACTCTCCCATCTTGGGGAGGGTAATATCCATCAACATCTTCAACAACACCATCTCATCTCAAACACTAGTTCATCTCTTGTATTCAATCTTGTTACCGAAACTATAGATTGGTGCTTGTGGGTGACTAGTAGTGTTGATTACATCTTGTAGTTGGTTACTATATGGTTTATTTGGTGGAAGATTATATGTTCAGATCCAATATGCTATTTAATACTCCTCTGATCATGAGCATGTTTATCATTTGTGAGTAGTTACTTTTGTTCTTGAGGTCACGGGAGAAATCATGTTGCAAGTAATCATGTGAATTTGATATGTGTTCGATATTTTGATAGTATGTATGTTGTGATTCCCTTAGTGGTGTCATGTGAGCGTCGACTACATGACACTTCACCATATTTGGGCCTAAGGGAATGCATTGTGGAGTAGCAATTAGATGGTGGGTTGTGAGAGTGACAGAAACTTAAACCCCAGTTTATGCGCTATTCCGTAAGGGACCGATTGGATCATAAAGTTTAATGATATGGCTAGAATTTATTCTTAATACTTTTCTCATAGTTGCGGATGCTTGCGGGATGGTTAATCATAAGTAGGAGGTTTGTTCAAGTAAGAACAGCACCTAAGCACCGGTCCACCCACATGTCAAATTATCAAAGTAGCGAACACAAATCAAACCAACATGATGAAAGTGACTAGATGAAATTCCCGTGTACCCTCAAGAACGCTTTGCTTATCATAAGAGACCGTTTTGGCCTGTCCTTTGACCCAAAAGGATTGGGCTACCTTGCTGCACTTTTTTTACTACTATCGTTACTTGCTCGTTTATCTTGCTATCAAACTACTCCGATACTTACAATTTCAGCACTTGCAGAAATTACCTTACTAAAAACTACTTGTCATTTCCTTCTGCTCCTCATTGGGTTCGACGGTCTTACTTATCGAAAAGAGCTAAAAATGATCCCCTATACTTGTGGGTCATCAGTCACCTCCTGTTCTTCATCGGGAGGGCAGATCTGGAGTTCGTTTGGGGCTCAGGAGAGGGGGGTCTTCGTTCTTCATCATCACCAACCCTTCTCCATTGCCAATTCCATGATGCTCCCCACCGGGAGTGAGTAATTCCTTCGTAGGCTTGCTGGTCGGTGAGGAGTTGGATGAGATTCATCATGTAATCGAGTTAGTTTTGTTAGGGCTTGATCCCTAGTATCCACTATGTTCTAAGATAGATGTTGCTATGACTTTGCGATGCTTAATGCTTGTCACTTTGGGCCCGGGTGCCATGATTTCAGATCTGAACCGTTTATGTTATCACCATTATATCCATGTTCTATATCCGATCTTGCAAGTTTTAGTCACCTACTACGTGTTATGATCCGGCAACACTGGAGTGACAATAGTCGGGACCACTCCCGGTAATGACCGTAGTTTGACGAGTTCATGTATTCACTATGTGTTAATGCTTTGTTCCGGTTCTCTATTAAAAGGAGGTCTTAATATCCCTTAGTTCCCAATAGGACCCCGCTGCCACAGGAGGGTAGGACAAAAGATGTCATGCAATTTCTTTCCATAAGCACGTATTACTATTTACGGAATACATGCCTACATTATATTGATGAACTGGAGCTAGTGCCGTATCGCCCTAGGTTATAACTGTCTGATGATGAATATCATCGAACAAGTCACCGATCCAATGCCTATGAATTTATCCTATATTATTTTTGCTAAGTTACTACTGCTGCTGTTACTATTGCACTTCCTACAAAATTACTGCTATCATTGTTACCATTACCGTTGTTGCTGCTACTATTATCAAAAACTATCATACTACTTTGCTACTGATCACTTTGCTGTAGATAATTAATCTCCAGGTGTGGTTGAATTGACAACTCAGCTGCTAATACCTTCAAATATTCTTTGGCTCCCCTTGTGTCGAATCTATAAGTTTCGGTTGAATACTCTACCCTCGAAAACTGTTGCGATCCCCTATACTTGTGGGTTATCACACCACTAGAGCCTTTTGCAGGCGATGACTACTTTTGTAAGAATAGCTTGTACTAGTCGTCTCCCTTCAAATTTGGCCGTTGTGGGATCCCTTCCCGCCTAAATTTGGGAGGAGGACCAAGGCCACTATAAATAGGACTTAGCCACCACCATGGAAGGGGACGGATCGATTCCACCCTGACCACCTCACCAGCTCATCGAGCTCAAGAACACCTCACCTCCTGAGGTCGTTCCCACATTGTACTAGTTCATCCTCAACCCCTCAAGGCAATCCACCACAAAGCTGGAGTAGGGTATTACACCGCAAGGTGGCCCGAACCAGGATAAAATGCCGTGTCTCTTGTTCTTCGGGTTCGTCGAGCTAGGCCGTGGAATTGTTGAGTAGCCAGACTGGGGAGAGAGAGTTCTTCGCACGCACCCCAGAGTTCGAACCTCTCAAGGGTCTGTGGAACCCCGAATCCGACATTTGGCGCGCCAGATAGGGGTGCGTCGAAGCTTCTCTTCCACCGATCGACTCGCCACCACTCCACCGCTTCCATGGCTGACGCTCGTCGAGCCCGTGCTGAGCGTCAGGCCACCCTCGCCGCCCGCGTCGCCCAGACGGCCCCTGCCGGCGGGCCTCCCCGTCGGCCTCCATCGCTTGCCGCCACCGGCCCAGTGGGGCACGAGCAGCAAGCCTCGTCGCTGCACCCCTCTATGCGGTGTGACGGACGCACGGCCACCCCATCACTGGCTCCGGCTGGTTCGTCATCCCACGCTTGTCACGGCCCGGCGAATGCACAGGCTGCGTTGCTCATGGCGCGCGAGCTCCTGCGCTACCGCCCCGTCGACGACTTCTACGAAGAATGGCTGGACCGCATCACCGAGCTGGTCAGCGCCGCTGTGGGCTCTCCTGCACCATCCCTCTCGCTACCTCGCCCACCGTCTGCGGCGGGCGACGTGGCCCATGGAGCACCTCCACCATCGCAGCCTCATCAAGACGTCGCCATCGCACCAAGGCATGCGGCCCCATGGCGTGACCCGCCGCGCAGGGCACCCGCGCACGAAGATGGAAGCTGCCAGGAGGTCCAGCAGCCGCAGGGGGAGGCGCGTGCGCTTCCAGCACTGCCATGTCAAGATCGTGCGCCGCCTGTCGCGGTGGCACGCGAGCTCCAAGACCAAGCACCACCTCCACGACGAGCTCCACTGGCCACGGCAGGCTGCCGCGCCTTCACTCCCGAGCTTCGCAGCGTCGTCTGGCTGGGAAAGTTCAAGCCTTACCTGCCTCCGCGCTACGACGGCACCCCCGACCCTGCTGAGTTCCTGTAGCTCTACAAGCTGAGCATCGAGGCAGCCAACGGCGACGAGAAGGTCATGGCGAACTGGTTTCCCATGGCTCTCAAGGACGGCGCGCACTCGTGGCTCCTGAACCTGCCCCCAGGATCGATGTCCTCCTGGGGCGAGATGTGCGAGCGCTTCGTCGCCAACTTCTAGGGCACTCGCGACCGCCTGCCTGCCGCGGGTGACCTGCGGCGCATCAAGCATTAGCCAGGGGAAACCCTGCAGAAGTTCATCCAACGTTTCAATAGCGTGCGCCTCAAGATCCCCAAGGTTTTGGACGAGGCCATCATTTCAGCGTTCTCTGATGGCGTTCACGATGTCAAGATGAAGGAGGAGCTCGCCATCCATGAGGACTTGTGCACGGCTCTGGAGATGTTCGACATGGCGACCAAGTGCGCGAGAGCTGAGGAATGATGTCTACTACGCAACCTTCTTCTTGTAGACGTTGTTGGGCCTCCAAGTGCAGAGGTTTGTAGGACAGTAGCAAATTTCCCTCAAGTGGATGACCTAAGGTTTACCAATCCGTGGGAGGCGTAGGATGAAGATGGTCTCTCTCAAACAACCCTGCAACCAAATAACAAAGAGTCTCTTGTGTCCCCAACACACACAATACAATGGTAAATTGTATAGGTGCACTAGTTCGGCGAAGAGATGGTGATACAAGTGCAATATGGATGGTAGATATAGGTTTTTGTAATCTGAAAATATAAAAACAGCAAGGTAACTAATGATAAAAGTGAGCACAAACGGTATTGCAATGCTAGGAAACAAGGCCTAGGGTTCATACTTTCACTAGTGCAAGTTCTCTCAACAATAATAACATAGTTGGATCATATAACTATCCCTCAACATGCAACAAAAAGTCACTCCAAAGTCACTAATAGCGGAGAACAAACGAAGAGATTATGGTAGGGTG
Organism: Triticum aestivum; assembly: GCF_018294505.1. Classification (NCBI taxonomy): domain Eukaryota; kingdom Viridiplantae; phylum Streptophyta; class Magnoliopsida; order Poales; family Poaceae; genus Triticum; species Triticum aestivum. The sequence continues at coordinate 390,740,317 of NC_057796.1, forward strand.
CGAAACCACCTCAAAGTTATTCTTTCCAATCAATCCATTGGGCTATTCCTATAAGTGTCACAAATAGCCCTAGAGTTCATAGTAAAATAACACCTTAAGACACACATCAACCAAAACCCTAATGTCACCTAGATACTCCAATGTCACCTCAAGTATCTGTGGGCATGATTATACGATATGCATCACACAATCTCAGATTCGTCTATTCAACCAACACAGAACCTCAAAGAGTGCCCCAAAGTTTCTACCAGAGAATCAAGACGAAAACGTGTGCCAACCCCTATGCATAGGTTCATGGGCGGAACCCGCAAGTTGATCACCAAAACATACATCAAGTGGATCAATAGAATACCCCATTGTCACCACGGGTATCCCACGCAAGACATACATCAAGTGTTCTCAAATCATTAAAAGACTCAATCCGATAATATAACTTCAAAGGGAAAACTCAATCCATTAAAAGAGAGTAGAGGGGGAGAAACATCATAAGATCCAACTATAATAGCAAAGCTAGCGATACATCAAGATCGTGCCAAATCAAGAACACGAGAGAGAGAGAGAGAGATCAAACACATAGCTACTGGTACATACCCTCAGCCCTGAGGGTGAACTACTCCCTCCTCGTCATGGAGAGCCCCGAGATGATGAAGATGGCCACCGGTGAGGGATCCCCCCTCCGGCAGGGTGCCGGAACAGGGTCCCGATTGGTTTTCGGTGGCTACAGAGGCTTGCGGCGGCGGAACTCCCGATCTATTCTATTCCCCGATGGTTTTAGGGTATATTGGTATATATATAGGAGGAAGAAATACGTCAGGGGAGCCACGAGGGTGGAGGGCGCGCCCAGGGGGGTGGGCGCGCCCCTTGCCTCATGCCTTCCTTGTTGATCCCCTGACGTGCACTCCAAGTCTCCCAGATTGCTTTCTTTCCAAAAATAACTCTCCCGAAGGTTTCATTCCGTTTGGACTCCGTTTGATAATCCTTTTCTTCGAAACACTGAAACAAGGGGAAAAAACAGGAACTGGCACTGGGCTCTGGGTTAATAGGTTAGTCCCAAAAATCATATAAAAGTGAATAATAAAGCCCAATAATGTCCAAAACAGAATATAATATAGCATGGAGCAATCAAAAATTATAGATACGTTGGAGACATATCAAGCATCCCCAAGCTTAATTCCTACTCGTCCTCGAGTAGGTAAATGATAAAAACAGAATTTTTGATGTGGAATGCTACTTGGCATAATTTCAATGTAATTCTTCTTAATTGTGGTATGAATATTCAGATCCGAAAGATTCAAGATAAAAGTTCAATATTGACATAAAAATAATAATACTTCAAGCATACTAACTAAGCAATTATGTCCTCTCAAAATAACATGGCCAAAGAAAGTTCATCCCTACAAAATCATATAGTTTAGTCATGCTCCATTTTCGTCACACAAGAATGCTCTCATCATGCACAACCCCGATGACAAGCCAAGCAATTGTTTCATACTTTAGTAATCTCAAACTTTTTCAACCTTCACGCAATACATGAGCGTGAGCCATGGATATAGCACAATGGGTGGAATACCGGGATATGCAATGAATCAAGAGTGACATGTATGAAAGAATTATGAACGGTGGCTTTGCCACAAATACGATGTCAACTACATGATCATGCAAAGCAATATGACAATGATGAACGTGTCATGATAAACGGAACGGTGGAAAGTTGCATGGCAATATATCTCGGAATGGCTATGGAAATGCCATAATAGGTAGGTATGGTGGCTGTTTTGAGGAAGATATAAGGAGGTTTATGTGTGAAAGAGTGTATCATATCACGGGGTTTGGATGCACCGGCGAAGTTTGCACCAACTCTCAATGTGAGAAAGGGCAATGCACGGTACCGAAGAGGCTAGCAATGATGGAAAGGTGAGAGTGCGTATAATCCATGGACTCAACATTAGTCATAAAGAACTCACATACTTATTGCAAAAATCTACAAGTCATCAAAAACCAAGCACTACACGCATGCTCCTAGGGGGATAGATTGGTAGGAAAAGACCATCGCTCGTCCCCGACCGCCACTCATAAGGAGGACAATCAAAGAACACCTCATGTTTCAAATTTGTTACATAACGGTTACCATACGTGCATGCTACGGGACTTGCAAACTTCAACACAAGTATTTCTCAAATTCACAACTACTCAACTAGCACAACTTTAATATCACTACCTCCATGTCTCAAAACAATCATCAAGCATCAAACTTCTCTTAGTATTCAACACACTCATAAGAAAGTTTTTACTATTCTTGAATACCTAGCATATTAGGATTATTTAAGCAAATTACCATGCTATTTAAGACTCTCAAAATAATCTAAGTTAAGCATGAGAGATCAATAGTTTCTATAAAACAAATCCACCACCGTGCTCTAAAAGATATAAGTGAAGTACTAGAGCAAAAACTATATAACTCAAAAGATATAAGTGAAGCACATAGAGTATTCTAATAATTTCTGAATCATGTGTGTCTCTCTCAAAAGGTGTGTACATCAAAGATGATTGTGGTAAAATAAAAAGCAAAGACTCAAATCATACAAGACGCTCCAAGCAAAACACATATCATGTGGTGAATAAAAATATAGCTCCAAGTAAAGTTACCGATGGAAGTAGACGAAAGAGGGGATGCCTTCTGGGGCATCCCCAAGCTTTGGCTTTTAGGTGTCCTTAGATTATCTTGGGGGTGCCATGGGCATCCCCAAGCTTAGTCTCTTGCCACTCCTTATTCCATAGTCCATCGAATCTTTACCCAAAACTTGAAAACTTCACAACACAAAACTCAACAGAAAACTCGTGAGCTCCGTCAGCGAAAGAAAACAAAACACCACTTCAAGGAACTGTAATGAACTCATTCTTTATTTATATTGGTGTTAAAACTACTGTATTCCGACTTCTCTATGGTTTATAAACTATTTTACTAGCCATAGATTCATCAAAATAAGCGAACAACACACGAAAAACAGAATCTGTCAAAAACAGAACAGTCTGTAGTAATCTGTAACTAACGCAAACTTCTGGAACTCAAAAATTTCTACCAAAATAGGAAGTCCTAGATAATTTTATTACTGATATGCTGCAATTGGAATCAGTATTTTATCACGTTCTGGTGATTTTAAACAATTGTTTTCGTGAATAGAAAGTTTCTGGAATTTTCAGCAAGATCAAATAACTATCATCCAAGAAGATCCTATAGGTCTTACTTGGCACAAACACTAATTAAAACATAAAACCACATCTAAACAGAAGCTAGATGGATTATTTATTACTAAACAGAACCAAAAAGCAAGAAACTAAAATAAAATTGGGTTGCCTCCCAACAAGCGCTAACGTTTAACGCCCCTAGCTAGGCATGATAATTTCAATGATGCTCACATAAAAGATAAGAATTGAAACATAAAGAGAGCATCATGAAGAATATGACTAGCACATTTAAGTCTAACCCACTTCCTATGCATAGGGATTTTGTGAGCAAACAACTTATGGGAACAACAATCAACTAGCATAGGAAGGCAAAACAAGCATAACTTCAAAACTTTAAGCACATAGAGAGGAAACTTGATATTATTGCAATTCCTACAAGCATATATTCCTCCCTCATAATAATTTTCAGTAGCATCATGAATGAATTCAACAATATAACCAGCACCTAAAGCATTATTTTCATGATCTACTAGCATAGAAATTTTATTACTCTCCACATAAGCAAAATTCTTCTCATTCGGAATAGTGGGAGTATCATAAGAGACTTGAATACTATAAATTGTTTCCACATTAAAAAGTAATGTTCAGAGAAAGGGTACTCATAATCATGACAAGTTTTATAAATATAATCATCACTACTCTTTATAGCATAAGTTTCATCACAATAATCATCATAAGTAGCAACTTTGTTCTCATCATAATCAATTGAAACCTCTTCCGAAATAGTGGATACATCACTAAATAAAGTCATGACCTCTCCAAATCCACTTTCATAAATATTATAAGATTCAACATCCTCCAAAATAGTGGGATCATTACTTCCTAAAGTTGACACTCTTCCAAACCCACTTTCATCAATATAATCATCATAGGTAGAAGGCATGCTATCATCATAACAACTTTGCATATCAAAACTTGGGAAGCTAAAAATATCATCTTCATTAAACATAGCATCCCCAAGCTTGAGACAAACATTAATTTCAGAAAATATATTCTCAAAAACATCATCTTCATCAAACATAGCATCCCCAATCTTGGGCCTTTTCATATCATAAGCATAATCACTCTCATTATTAATAGTATGAATAGCACCAACAGTATAGCAATTATCATATTCTTCCAAGCAAGTGCCAAAAAGATTTTCAAGATCATAAGAAGTATCATTATCTTCCCAATCATAATCATCACAACAAGCAATAGGCATAACGAGATCATCATCAAGTGCATCATCTTCCACAATTATTTTTGATTCATTTTCATGGGGCACAACAATAATAGGAGCAACATTATTTGGGAGAGATATCTTTTTACCTCTCTTCCTTTTTCTTTTCTTCTTCTTCACCTCATGTGTGGGTTCAATCCTATTTTTGGAGCTGCTTATTAATGAGATTGGTTGAATAGAAGGCTCCTCCTCGTTACCTGATTCATCATAAGAAATAATAGGAGAATATTGGGAAGTCTCTTCCCTTTCGTTAGCATTCTCTTCATATTCTATTTGTTTTCTTTTCACCGCACAATACATATAAATTTCTTCTAGATCAAAATGAAGAACTCTATCAAGGGCAAATTCTGGAATAACCTTAGTTATACGTTTCATTTCTTCATAACCCAAGAGCAAACTAAGTTCATTATGATGTGCAAGGGAAATCAAGTCATCGCAATTTTTGGACACGATACGATCATGAAACAATTTGCATTGGGTACTGAAATGATCACGTTCATTGCAAAGTTCATAAGTACGGCTAAGAAAGTTTAAATTTTCAGCACAAACATCTAGCCTCTCTTGCAACCATTTAGTTTCTAAGTGCCTATGCCTCTTGCAATATCTATCTTCCCTATTTGGTGTGTACTTGTTAACCCAATGCATTCCACAAAAATTGACATGTTTATAGGAGACATTTTCATCATGACTAGTGCAATCATCGTTAGTACCATGGATATTCAAGGAGTTCATACTAACAACATTGCAATCATGCTCATCATTCAAAGATTTAGTGCCAAACATTTTAATGCATTCTTCTTCTAACACTTCGGCACAATTTTCCTTTCCATCATACTCATGAAAGATATTAAAAAGGTGAAGCGTATGTGGCAACCTTAATTCCATTTTTTTGTGGTTTTCTTTTATAGACTAACTAGTGATAAAACAAGAAACAAAAAGATTCGATTGCAAGATCTAAAGATATACCTTCAAGCACTCACCTCCCCGGCAACGGCGCCAGAAACTACTTGATGTCTACTACGCAACCTTCTTCTTGTAGACGTTGTTGGGCCTCCAAGTGCAGAGGTTTGTAGGACAGTAGCAAATTTCCCTCAAGTGGATGACCTAAGGTTTATCAATCCGTGGGAGGCGTAGGATGAAGATGGTCTCTCTCAAACAACCCTGCAACCAAATAACAAAGAGTCTCTTGTGTCCCCAACACACCCAATACAATGGTAAATTGTATAGGTGCACTAGTTCGGCGAAGAGATGGTGATACAAGTGCAATATGGATGGTAGATATAGGTTTTTGTAATCTGAAAATATAAAAACAGCAAGGTAACTAATGATAAAAGTGAGCACAAACGGTATTGCAATGCTAGGAAACAAGGCCTAGGGTTCATACTTCCACTAGTGCAAGTTCTCTCAACAATAATAACATAGTTAGATCATATAACTATCCCTCAACATGCAACAAAGAGTCACTCCAAAGTCACTAATAGCAGAGAACAAACGAAGAGATTATGGTAGGGTACGAAACCACCTCAAAGTTATTCTTTCTGATCAATCCATTGGGCTATTCCTATAAGTGTCACAAACAGCCCTAGAGTTCGTAGTAAAATAACACCTTAAGACACACATCAACCAAAACCCTAATGTCACCAAGATACTCCAATGTCACCTCAAGTATCCGTGGGCATGATTATACGATATGCATCACACAATCTCAGATTCATCTATTCAACCAACACATAGAACCTCAAAGAGTGCCCCAAAGTTTCTACCGGAGAATCAAGACGAAAACGTGTGCCAACCCCTATGCATAGGTTCATGGGCGGAACCCGCAAGTTGATCACCAAAACATACATCAAGTGGATCAATAGAATACCCCATTGTCACCACGGGTATCCCACGCAAGACATACATCAAGTGTTCTCAAATCATTAAAAGACTCAATCCGATAATATAACTTCAAAGGGAAAACTCAATCCATCACAAGAGAGTAGAGGGGGAGAAACATCATAAGATCCAACTATAATAGCAAAGCTAGCGATACATCAAGATCGTGCCAAATCAAGAACACGAGAGAGAGAGAGAGAGATCAAACACATAGCTACTGGTACATACCCTCAGCCCCGAGGGTGAACTACTCCCTCCTCATCATGGAGAGCGCCGGGATGATGAAGATGGCCACCGGTGAGGGATCCCCCCCTCTGGCAGGGTGCTGGAACAGGGTCCCGATTGGTTTTCGGTGGCTACAGAGGCTTGCGGCGGCGGAACTCCCGATCTATTATGTTCCCCGATGGTTTTAGGGTATATTGGTATATATAGGAGGAAGAAATACATCAGGGGAGCCACGAGGGTCCCACGAGGGTGGAGGGCACGCCCAGGGGGGTGGGCGCGCCCCCCTGCCTCGTGCCTTCCTCGTTGATCCCCTGACGTGCACTCCAAGTCTCCCAGATTGCTTTCTTTCCAAAAATAACTCCCCCGAAGGTTTCATTCCGTTTGGACTCCGTTTGATATTCCTTTTCTTCGAAACACTGAAACAAGGGGGAAAAACAGGAACTGGCACTAGGCTCTGGGTTAATAGGTTTGTCCCAAAAATCATATAAAAGTGAATAATAAAGCCCAATAATGTCCAAAACAGAATATAATATAGCATGGAGCAATCAAAAATTATAGATACGTTGGAGACGTATCAAGGAAGGGCGCCTCTCCCTCCTCGAGATCCCAGCGGCCGACCCAGAAGACAAGAAGGCCAAGGCAAAGGACGTGAAGCGCAAGGGGGTGGCCGTGCTCGCGGCTGAACCAGAGATGAAGCGCGGCTGTGACCACCCAGAGTCAACCAAGGGCAGCCATTCGTTCTGCGTCTTCCACAACGTACACAACCACAACACCAATGATTGTCAGGAGCTCAGGGCCATCCGCGATGGGCGCCTCGGCCGTTGCCTCGAGTGCGATGATCGAGGCTACGGCCGTGGAGGAGGCCGGAGTGGAGGACGCTGGGACGACCGCGACCCCCGCCAGGAGTGGCGCGACCAGCCTCGTGAGGGCGCCTGGAGAGATCAGCCTCGCGAGGACTGTCCTCAGGGCAACGGCGGCCTCCCTCCGCTGCCACCACCACCAAGAAGGAATGACGACCACCACCAGCACAAGGGGCTGGGGGCTTCCAGGAGCCTCGTGCCATCGCCTGCATCTTGGGCGGTGCTCAGTCCCCAGCCTCCCAACGCCTCTTCAAGCAGTTTGCCCGCAAAGTGAACATGGCTCTCCCCAGGCTCGAGGCCACGCGACCACTCAGGTGGTCCAAGTGCACCATCACCTTCAGCTCGTCAGACCAGCTCAAGTGCGCAGCAACCGCTTGCGCCCTCCCGATGCTCTGCTCTCCCGTCATCAGCAACGCCCAGGTCACCAAGACCCTCATCGATGGCGGTGCGAGGCTGAATGTTCTTTCCATCGGGACGTTCGACCGCGTCCAAGTGCCATATGATCAACTGCAGCCCACCAAGCCCTTCTCAGGAGTGACCGACGGCTTCACCACCCCGATAGGGAAGATCCGCCTCCCTGTCACCTTCGGCCAACACGACAACTACCGCGCTGAGCTCATCGACTTTGACGTTGCTCACACCCGCCTTTCGTACAATGCCATCCTTGGGTATCCAGCCCTGGCCAAGTTCATGGCGGTGACCCATCATGGCTACAATGTCCTCAAGATGCCAGGGAACCGCGACATCATCACCATCACATGCGAGGAGAAGGATGCAGTGTGCTCTCTCTAGCGCGCTTACCAGGCTGCAGCGGTCGAGGACCCAGATAACGAACGCGCCATCTACCCTCCCGAGGTCGTCCCCAAGAAGAAGCAGTTGCTCCGCCAAGAGCCTTAGGAGAGCGGTGTCTCCAGCGGCACCACCTCAGGACCTGCGCCCATGGACGAGGCGCCTCCCTCTCTCGCATAGGAAGGAGCGCCCGGCGTCCCTCTCAGGCTGGGCTCGGGGGTTCTCCTCTGGAGGGCCTCTGGCCTAGCCAATGTCACGAGGGAGGCGCTCGGGCACCACGTGCAGGCATGCTTCAGTGTGCGCTTCCGCCAAGAGGGCACAAGGCACAAGGTGTCAGGTGCTCAGGAGTTCATCACCAAGGCGACCCAGGAGCTTCAAGAGGCGAGAGTAATGCGCGGCGACCGCCGCCCACCACCTAGCGCAGCTCCTCGTCCTGGTGAGGACAACGAGCTGCGCGTCTGCGTCGACATACCAGGGCTCAATAGGGTCGCATCTCAGGAGCGCTTTTGGCCATCGCGCGTTGGTCGGTACGAGGGCCCCCTCACAACTATGTTCGCATGCCTTTCGGCCTGCCGAACGCGGCTGTCACCTTCCAGCCCCACCTGCGGAGCGTTCTGGCGGCTCAGGCGGCTAGGCATCAGGCGGTCCTGGCGGAGATGGCGACGGTTCTTCGCGAGCCCCCTGAGCACCCAGAGCCTCCAGAGGTTCAGGACCCAGGCGGCTCGTGAGGAGCGACTTCTTCACCACACGTCTTCAGCTACTCCAACATCTCTTCAGCAACGGTGCCAGGTGACATTTTATGATTTATTCAGTTGGGGGCGCCCCTCGGGCTGCATTATCCCCAGATTGCATGGGCCTGTCCCTGCGATGTGTATCCTTTTGCATCTTTGATTTGCTCTGTTGGGGGCGCCCCTCTGGCTGCATCATCCCCAGGCCGCGTGGGTCCGTCCCTGCGGCATGTATCGTTCTTGCATCTATCAGAACTAGCTTTACCTCCTTTCCATAAGATGATTTATGTTGTCACCTACTTGCCTATTGCTCTTTGCGGCCTCCCGCGTTGCTGACAGGCCCCCTGCTCATCCCGCAACAGGGGCTACGCATGCTGGCACGACACTTGTGCTCGGGTCCATCCCTACAACGCTAAAAAACCTGAGAGATCGAGCTCTGGCTCGCGGCCCACTCCACGCACCTCACCTCACCAGATCCTCGGTGCCTTCATCTTCTTGCGAAAAGATCAGCGGCAGGACAGCAAACGCGACTATGAATTGTATTCCCCCCTCGGACTAACTCGCAAGAATCTCCAGAGCTTAACTACGGCTAGCCCCGCCAGCTGCCCCTTTTTCACACGATTCGCTTGCGCGTTAATGGGGGGGCTCCCAAGAATCGCGCCTCGGGAGCTCCTACTGACTCTCCAGCCGTCACCCCCTGGCCTTGACCACAGCATCGCGACCTGGCATACCAGCGGCGGCTGAGCCTCGCTCGAGGGTCAGGACCCGAGGACGCAGAGCACTTAGATGAACGAGAAAAGGGGAGGCCGGCGTGAGCCCTACCTAGTAGCTCCGCCGTTGAAGCACGAATCGGGCACCGCGCGAGGAATCAACTCAGGCTCGTTAAGATAAGTCACCTATTCGTGTAGTGCGACACTGTTGTCTGGAATTTTCGACTCTCGCAGCCTTGCTCCGGCAATGCCGCCTTCCTTTTCGGTCTTCAGGAAGCTACTTGCACGCCAAAGGGGACCTCTTGAGCATCGCGCCTCAGGAGCTCTTACCGGACCTTGGGCCGCTCACCTCCTGGCCTTGACCACGGCATCGCGACCTGGCATACCAGCGACGGCCGAAGCTTGCTTGGGGACTGGGACTTGCCGGCGTAGAGCGCTAAGCTACCGCAAGGACGAAAAGGGGGAACAATGCCGAAGCAAGATATGCAGCCGCAACCTTATAATAGGAGTAGTAAACATTGGGGCAAAAGCATTACAGGTTCTTTACATACCCCCATGGGGTTTGTCTTGATTCCTCGCAGGGAACAAAAGAAGAAAAACCTCAAGGAAGCCCTGACTACGGGTGTGGCCATCGACGCCATCATCAACAGTGGGCTACGAGAGGCCGACGCCAAACCCCATCCAGGTCATCGACGACGCCGAGCGGATGCCGCTGCCGCGCTCCGGGCACGGCGAGAGCTTGGAGGCACGTAGCTGTCGTCACTCGACTCCGGGGACTCGCTAGGCTCGGGGGAATCGTTGGACTCCCAGGAGTCGTCGCTGCTGCTGGAGGAGCTAGTGGCAGGGCCGGGAGCAGGCTCAACGCCTGCTGCCGCCCCATGCTGGCGGCTTCCTCCAGGGCAGCACTCCAGGCGGCGGACTCCTCGTCGAAGACCTTGAAGAACAGTGTGGAGGCGCCGTTGTACTCAAAATGGATGGCGAGGGCCCCCTCCGTGCAGCAGGCGCGGGCGGCCTCGCCCCATCCTCAGGTCATGAAGATCTTGCCTGGGGGACGACCTCGACTTCCGCCCCCGTGGCCAGACTGCAGCACCCGGCGTGCTGCAGCCACAGCTCGAGTGGCCCCCTCGGTGGCATCTCCTCAGCAAAGAACCACGGGAGCTGAATCCACGTGCCCAGGGGCATCGCCGCCCACGCCAAGAACTCACGCGAGGAGCCTTCAGCGTGGGTTCGCGGGCCTGCAGCCCGCGCGACCTCAACCTGGCCACCACGGCCGTGGCGCGGGGCGCGGGGCGCTGCCGCCTCCTCCAGAGCATTGCGCCTGGGCGTACAAAGGAAACGGGAAGCCGAGCGGAGGTCGCTCGTACCAAGGCCACACCACCACTGGCCTGTCGCCGGCGTCGCGGGGGTGGCTCAGCCTTTTCTTCGGCGGGAACGGCCCCTGCTCCTCGCGGGGAGTTTTTCCTTTTTCTGCTGCGGAAAACCTCCTGATCGGCGCCATGGGAACCGCGGCAAGACGGCGAGGCAAAGAGGAAGAAGAGAGAGCAGGCGACGAGAAGAAGGAGATGAGCAAAGGGGGCTCCGCCCCTCTCCTCATTTATAGCCAATGGGAGGCCAACCGTCGGCCTCCGCGATCGCACGTAATGATGGTTTTTCTCTACATGCAGCAGGGTCTCGTCAAGTCGGACGATTGCCGAGGCAGCGTGGGGAAGCGGAGGCGCCCACGTCGCCACACGTCAACCGAGGCCGCAGGCGGTTGGGGCTCATGGTGGTCCGCACTTGCCCTTTGGCTTCGCCTCGAAGCCAAGTTCGAGCGCGCCTTGGGCCCGGGGGCTACTGTCGGCGTCCTGGGAACAGGGGTACCTAGACTTGCCTGCCTGCGACCCACGGCGTGGCTCCGTCAACGGCCTGGTACGGCCCAGCTTCAATGGTTGACGCTGGTACGAACCACTCCACCGCTTCCATGGCTGACGCTCGTCGAGCCCGTGTTGAGCGTTGGGCCGCCCTCACCGCCCGCGTCACCCAGACGGCTCCTGCCGGCGGGCCTCCCCATCGGTCTCCATCGCCTACCGCCAACGCCGCCGCCGACCCGGCGGGGCACGAGCAGCAAGCCTCGTCGCTGCACTCCTCCGTGCGGCATGACGGATGCATGGCCACCCCATCGCTGGCTCCGGCTGGTTCGTCGTCCCACGCTCGTCACGGCCCGGCGAACGCGCAGGCTGCATTGCTCATGGCGCGCGAGCTCCTACGCTACCGCCCCGTCGACGACTTCCACGAAGAATGGTTGGACTGCATCACCGAGCTGGTCAGTGCCACCGGGGGCTCTCCTGCACCGTCCCTCTCGCTACCTCACCCACCGTCTGCGGCGGGCGACGTGGCCCATGGAGCACCTCCACCACCGCTACCTCATCAAGACGTCGCCCTCGCACCAAGGCACGTGGCCCCACGGCGTGGCCCGCCGTGCAGGGCGCCCGCGCACGAAGAAGGAAGCTGCTAGGAGGTCCAGCGGCCACAGGGAGAGACGCGTGCGCTTCCAGCACTGCCACGTCAAGATCGAGCGCCGCCTCTCGCGGTGGCGTGCGAGCTCCAAGAGCAAGCACCACCTCCACGACGAGCTCCGGCGGCCAGGGTAGGCTGTTGCGCCTTCACTCCCAAGCTTCGCAGCATCGCCTGGCCGGGAAAGTTCAAGTCTGACCTGCCTCCGCGCTATGACGACACCCCCGACCCTGCTAAGTTCTTGCAGCTCTACGAGCTAAGCATCGAGGCAGCCAACGGCGACGAGAAGGTCATGGCGAACTGGTTTCCCATGGCTCTCAAGGACGGCGCGCGCTCGTGGCTCCTGAACCTGCCCCCAGGATCGATCTCCTCCTGGGGCGAGATGCGCGAGCGCTTCGTCGCCAACTTCTAGGGCACTCGCGACCGCCCGCCTGCCGCGGGTGACCTGCGGTGCATCAAGCAGCAGCCAGGGGAAACCCTGCAGAAGTACATCCAGCATTTCAATAGCGTGCGCCTCAAGATCCCCAAGGTTTCGGACGAGGCCATCATTTCAGCGTTCTCTGATGGCGTCCGCGATGTCAAGATGAAGGAGGAGATCTCCATCCACGAGGACCTGTGCACGACTCTGGAGATGTTCAACATGGCGACCAAGTGCCCGAGAGCTGAGGAAGGGCGCCTTTCCCTCCTCGAGCTCCCAGCGGCCGACCCAAAAGACAAGAAGGCCAAGGAAAAGGACGTGAAGCGCAACGGGGCGGCCGTGCTCGCGGCTGAACCAGAGATGAAGCGCGGCTGTGACCACCCAGAGTTATCCAAGGGCAGCCGTCCATTCTGCGTCTTCCACAACGTACACATCCACAACACCAATGATTGTCAGGAGCTCAGGGCCATCCGCGACGGGCGCCTCGGTCGTCGCCCCGAGAGCAACGATCGAGGCTATGTCCGTGGAGAAGGCCGGAGTGGAGGACGCTGGGACGACCGCGGCCCCCGCCAGGAGTGGCGCGACCAGCCTCGTGAGGGCGCCTGGAGAGATCAGCCTCATGAGGACCGTCCTCAGGGCAACGTCAGCCTCCCTCCACTGCCACCACCACCAAGAAGGAATGACGACCACCATCATGATGAGGGGGCTGGGGGCTTCCAGGAGCCTCGTGCTATCACCTGCATCTTGGGCGGTGCTCAGCCCCCAGCCTCTCAACGCCTCTTCAAGCAGTTTGCCCACGAAGTGAATGCGGCTCTCCCCAGGATCGAGGCCACCCAACCGCTCAGGTGGTCCAAGTGGACCATCGCCTTCAGCTCGTCGGACCAGCTCAAGTGTGCAGCAACCGCTGGTGCCCTCCCGATGCTCTGCTCTCCCATCATCAGCAATGTCCAGGTCACCTAGACCCTCATCGATTGCGGTGCGGGGCTGAACGTTCTTTCCATCGAGGCGTTCGACCGCCTCCAAGTGCCATATGATCAGCTGCAGCCCACCAAGCCCTTCTCAGGAGTGATCGACGGCTCCACCACCCCAATAGGGCAGATCCGCCTCCCTGTCACCTTCGGCCAACACGACAACTACCGCACTGAGCTCATCGACTTCGACGTCGCTCACATCCGCCTTTCGTACAATGCCATCCTTGGATATCCAGCCCTGGCCAAGTTCATGGCGGTGACCCATCATGGCTACAATGTCCTCAAGATGCCAGGGAACAGCGACATCATCACCATCGCATGCGAGGAGAAGGATGCAGTGTGCTCTCTTGAGCGCGCCTACCAGGCTACAGCGGTCGAGGACCCAGACAACGAAGGCGCCATCTACCCTCTTGAGGCCATCCCCAAGAAGAAGAAGAAGCTGCTCCGCATAGAGCCTCAGGAGAGCGGTGTCTCCAGCGGCACCGCCTCAGGACCAGCGCCCACGGACGAGGCGCCTCCCTCTCTCGCATAGTGAGGCGCGCCCGTCGCCCCTCTTAGGCTGGACTCGGGGCCTCTCCTCTGGAGGGCCTTTGACCTAGCCAATGCCATGAGGGAGGCGCTCGGGCACCACGTGGAGGCATGCTTCAGTGCGCGCTTCCGCCAAGAGGGCACAAGGCACGAGGTGCCAGGTGCTCAGGAGTTCATCACCAAGGCGACCGAGGAGCTTCAAGAAGCGAGAGCCATGCGCGGCGACCGCCGCCCACCACCTGGCGCAGCTCCTCGTCCTGGCGAGGACAGCGAGCTGCGCGTCTGCGTTGACATACCAGGGCTTAATAGGGCCGCATCTCAGGAGCGCTTCTGGCCATCGCGCGTTGGTCGGTGCGAGGGCCCCCCTCACAGCTACGTCTCATGCCTTTCGGCCTACCGAACGCGGCCGTCACCTTCCGGCGGCACCTGCGGAGCGTTCTGGCGGCTCAGGAGGCCAGGCACCAGGCGGTCCTGGCGGAGATGGCGACGGTTCTTCGCGAGCCCCCTGAGCACCCAGAGCCTCCAGAGGTTCAGGACCCAGGCGGCTCGTGAGGAGCGACTTCTTCAGCACACGTCTTCAGCTACTCCAACATCCTGTCCCTGTGACGTGTATCCTTTTGCATCTTTGATTTGCTCTATTGGGGCGCCCCTTGGGCTGCATCATCCACAGGCCGCGTGGATCCTTCCCTGCGGCATGTATCATTCTTGCATCTATCAGAACTAGCTTTACCTCCTTCCATAAGATGATTTATGTTGTCAACTACTTGCCTATTGCCCTTCGCGGCCTCTCACATTGCTGACCGGCCTCCTGCTCATCCCGCAATGGGGGATACACATGCTGGCACGACGCTTCTGCTCGGGTCCGTCCCTGCAACGCTGAAAAACCTGAGAGATCGAGCTCTGGCTTGCGGCCCCCTCCGCGCACGTCGCCTCACCAGATCCTCAGTGCCTCCATCTTCTTGCAGAAAGGTCAGCAGCGGGACAGCAAATGCGACTATGAATTGTGTTCCCCCCTCGGAATAACGCGCAGGAATCTCCAGAGCTTAACTACGGGTGGCTCCCGATCATCACGCCTCGGGAGCTCCTACTGACTCTCCAGCCCTCACCCCCTGGCCTTGACCACGGCATCGCGACCTGGCATACCAGCGGCGGCTGAGCCTCGCCCGAGGGTCGGGACCCGAGGACACAGAGCACTCAGATGAGCGAGAAAAGGGGAGGCCGGCATGAGCCCTACCTAGTAGCACCACCGCTGAAGCACGAATCAGGCACCGCGCGAGGAATCACCTCAGGCTCGTTAAGATAAGTCACCTATTCATGTAGCGCGACGCCGTTGTCCGGAATTTTTGACTCTCGCAGCCTTGCTTCGGCAATGTCGCCTTCCTTTTTGGTCTTCAGGAAGCTGCTTGCACGCCAAAGGGGACCTCTTGAGTATCGCGCCTCAGGAGCTCTTACCAAACCTTGGGCTGCTCACCTCCTGGCCTTGACCACGGCATCGCGACCTAGCATACCAGCGACGGCTGAAGCTTGCCTGGGGACTGGGACCTGCCGGTGTAGAGCGCTAAGCTACCGCAAGGATGAAAAGGGGAACAATGCCGAAGCAAGATACGCAGCCGCAACCTTATAATAGGACTAGTAAACATTGGGGCAAAAGCATTACAGGTTCTTTACATACCCCCACGGGGTTTGTCTCGATTCCTCGCAGGGAACAAAAGAAGAAAAACCTCAAGGAAGCCCTGACTACGGGCGTGGCCATCGACGCCATCATCAACAATGGGCCACGAGAGGCTGACGCCAACCTGATCCAGGTCATCGACGACGCCGAGCGGATGCCGCTGCCGCGCTCCGGGCACGACGAGAGCTCGGAGGCACGTAGTTGTCGTTGCTAGACTCCGGGGACTCGCTAGGCTCGGGGGAATCGCTGGGCTCCTAGGAGTTTTCGCTGCTGCTGGAGGAGCTAGCGGCTCAACGCCTGCTGCCGTGCCATGCTGGCGGCTTCCTCCAGGGCAGCACTCCAGGCGGCGGCCCTCCTCGTCGAAGACCTTGAAGAACAGCTTGGAGGTGCTGTCGTACTCAAAATGGATGGCGAGGGCCCCCTCCACGCAGCAGGCGCGGGCGACCTCGCCCCATTCTCAGGTCATGAAGATCTTGCCCGGGGGGACGACCTCGACTTCCGCCCCCGTGGCCAGACTACAACACCCGGCTGCTGCAGCCACAACTCGGTGGCCCCCTTGGCAGCATCTCCTCGGTGAAGAACCGCGGGAGTTGAATCCACGTGCGCGGGGGCATCGCCGCCCACATCATGAACTCACATGAGGAGCCTTCAGCGTGGGTTCACGGGCCTGCAGCCCACGCGACCTCAACCTGGCCGCCACGACCGTGGCTGGCGCGACGCTGGGCGCTGCCGCCTCCTCCGGAGCCTTGCGCCAGGGCATACAAAGGAAGCAGCAAGCCAGGCGAAGGTCGCTCATAACAAGGCCGCACCACCACTGGCATGTCGCCGGCGTTGCGTGGGCGGCTCAGCCTTTTCTTCGGCGGGAGCTGCCCCTGCTCCTCGCGAGGAGTTTTTCCTTTCTTCGCTACAGAAAACCTCCTGATCGGCGCCATGGGAACCGCGGCAAGACGGTGAGGCAAAGAGGAAGAAGAGAGAGCTGGCGACCAACCGCCGGCCTCCATGATCGCACGTAATGATGGTTTTTCTCTGCATGCAGTAGGGTCTCGTCAAGTCGGACAGTTGCCGAGGCAACGTGGGAAAGCGGAGGCGCCCACGTCCCATCAATCGCCATGCGTCAACCGAGGCCGCAGGCGGTTGGGGCCGCGGCGCTCCGCAATTGCCCTTTGGCTTCGCCTTGAAGCCAAGTTCGAGCGCGCCATGACGACCAAGGCCAGGCGGGCGCCAGCGGGCGCAGTGTACCAGTTTCCTCTTTGGTGCTAAGGAGGCAAGCGTAGGCGCGGGGTCTCGAGGGATCAAGCAAAGGTTTCCATATTGGTGCAACAAGACCAAGAATGCCAGGACGGCAGGACGGAGGTCATCGCGGAGCCCACCATGGCGTCACCACCAGAGCCTTTTGCAGGCAAAGACTACTTTTGTCAGGATAGCTTGTACTAGTTGTCTCCCTTCAAATTTGGCCGTTGTGGGATCCCTTCCCGCCTACATTTGGGAAGAGGACCAAGGCCACTATAAATAGGGCTTAGCCACCACCATAGAAGGGGACGAATCGATTCCACCCTGACCACCTCACCAGCTCATCGAGCTCAAGAACACCTCACCTCCTGAGGCCGTTCCCACATTGTACTAGTTCATCCTCAGCCCTCGAGGCAATCCACCACAAAGCTAGAGTAGGGTATTACACCGCAAGGTGGCCCGAACCAGGATAAACTGCCGTGTCTCTTGTTCTTCGGGTTCGTCGAGCTAGGCCGTGGAATCGTTGAGTAGGCAGACTGGGGAGAGAGACTTCTTCGCACGCACCCCAGAGTTCGAGCCTCTCAAGGGTCTGCGGAACCCTGAATCCGACAGAATCTCGATCATAGTGATACACATATTCATAATATTGATGCCAAAAGATGCAAAGTTGATAATGATAGTGCAACATACTTGTGGCACTACCGTTTAGGTCATATTGGTGTAAAGCGCATGAAGAAACTCCGTACTGATGGATTTTGGAATCACTTGGTTATGAATCATTTGATACTTGCGAACCATGCCTCATGGGCAAGATGACTAAAACTCCATTCTCAGGAACAATGGAGCGAGCTAATGACTTATTGGAAATAATACATACCGATGTATGCGGTCCGATGAGTGTTGAAGCACGCGGCAGGTATTGTTATGTTCTCACCTTCACAGATGATTTGAGTAGGTATGGGTATATCTACTTAATGAAACACAAGTCTGAAACATTTAAAAAGTTCAAAGAATTTCAGAGTGAAGAAGAAAATCATCGTAACAAGAAAATGAAGTTTCTACGATCTGATCGCGGAGGCGAATATTTGAGTTACGAGTTTGGCCTTCATTTAAAACAATGTGGAATAGTTTCACAACTCACACCACCTGGAACACCACAACGTAATGGTGTGTCCGAACATCGTAACCGTACTTTATTAGATATGGTGCGTTATATGATGCCTATTACCGATTTACCACTATCATTTTGGGGTTATGCATTAGAGACAGCCGCATTCAAGTTAAATAGTGTTGGGGAACGTAGTAATTTCAAAAAATTTCCTACGCACACGCAAGATCATGGTGATGCATAGCAACGAGAGGGGAGAGTGTTGTCCACGTACCCTCGTAGACCGACAGCGGAAGCGTTATCACAACGCGGTTGATGTAGTCGTACGTCTTCACGATCCGACCGATCAAGTACCGAACGTACGGCACCTCCGAGTTCTACACACGTTCAGTTCGATGACGTCCCTCGAAATCCGATCCAGCCGAGTGTTGAGGGAGAGTTTCGTTAGCACGACGGCGTGGTGACGATGATGATGTTCCACCGACGCAGGGCTTCGCCTAAGCTCCGCAACGGTATTATCGAGGTGTAATATGGTGGAGGGGGACACCGCACACGGCTAAGAGATCTCAAGGATCAATTGTTGTGTCTCTGGGGTGCCCCCCTGCCCCCGTATATAAAGGAGCAAGGGGGAGGCAACCGGCCAAGGGGAGAGGCGCGCCATAGGGGGGAGTCCTACTCCCACCGGGAGTAGGACTCCTCCTTTCCTTGTGGGAGTAGGAGAAGGGAAGGGGGAAGGAGAAAGAAGGAAGGGTGCGCCCCCCTTCCCTAGTCCAATTCGGACCAGACCATGGGGAGGGGTGCGGCCACCTTTTGAGGCCTTTCTCTCCTTTCCCGTATGGCCCATTAAGGCCCAATACGAATTCCCGTAACTCTCCGGTACTCCGAAAAATACCCGAATCACTCGGAACCTTTCCGAAGTCCGAATATAGTCGTCCAATATATCGATTTTTACGTCTCGACCATTTCGAGACTCCTCGTCATATCCCCGATCTCATCCGGGACTCCGAACTCCTTCGGTACATCAAAACTCAATAAAACTGTCATCGTAACGTTAAGCGTGCGGACCCTACGGGTTCGAGAACTATGTAGACATGACCGAGACACGTCTCCGGTCAATAACCAATAGCGGGACCTGGATGCCCATATTGGCTCCCACATATTCTACGAAGATCTTTATCGGTCAGACCGCATAACAACATACGTTGTTCCCTTTGTCACCGGTATGTTACTTGCCCGAGATTTGATCGTCGGTATCTCGATACCTAGTTCAATCTCGTTACCGGCAAGTCTCTTTACTCGTTCCGTAACACATCATCCCGCAACTAACTCATTAGTCACAATGCTTGCAAGGCTTATAGTGATGTGCATTACCGAGTGGGCCCAGAGATACCTCTCCGACAATTGGAGTGACAAATCCTAATCTCGAAATACGCCAACCCAACAAGTACCTTTGGAGACACCTGTAGAGCACCTTTATAATCACCCATTTACGTTGTGACGTTTGGTAGCACACAAAGTGTTCCTCCGGTAAACGGGAGTTGCATAATCTCATAGTCATAGGAACATGTATAAGTCATGAAGAAAGCAATAGCAACATACTAAACGATCGAGTGCTAAGCTAACGGAATGGGTCAAGTCAATCACGTCATTCTCCTAATGAGGTGATCTCGTTAATCAAATGACAACTTATGTCTATGGCTAGGAAACATAACCATCTTTGATTAACGAGCTAGTCAAGTAGAGGCATACTAGTGACACTCTGTTTGTCTATGTATTCACACATGTATTATGTTTCCGGTTAATACAATTCTAGCATGAATAATAAACATTTATCATGATATAAGGAAATATATAATACTTTATTATTGCCTCTAGGGCATATTTCCTTCAGTCTCCCACTTGCACTAGAGTCAATAATCTAGTTCACATCGCCATGTGATTTAACATCAATAATTCACATCACCATGTGATTAACACCCATAGTTCACATCTCTATGTGACCAACACTCAAAGGGTTTACTAGAGTCAATAATCTAGTTCACATCGCTATGTGATTAACACCCAAAGAGTACTAAGGTGTGATCATGTTTTGATTGTGAGATAATTTTAGTCAACGGGTCTGTCACATTCAGATCCGTAAGTATTTTGCAAATTTCTATGTCTACAATGCTCTGCACGGAGCTACTCTAGCTAATTGCTCCCACTTTCAATATGTATCTAGACCGAGACTTAGATTCATCTAGATTTAGTGTCAAAACTTGCATCGACGTAACCCTTTACGACGAACCTTTTGTCACTTCCATAATCGAGAAACATATCCTTATTCCACTAAGGATAATTTTGACCGCTGTCCAGTGATCTACTCCTAGATCACTATTGTACTCCCTTGCCAAAATCAGTGTAGGGTATACAATAGATCTGGTACACAGCATGGCATACTTTATAGAACCTATGGCCAAGGCATAGGGAATGACTTTCATTCTCTTTCTATCTTTTGCCGTGGTCGGGCTTTGAGTCTTACTCAATTTCACACCTTGTAACACAGGCAAGAACTCTTTCTTTGACTGTTCTATTTTGAACTACTTCAAAATCTTGTTAAGGTATGTACTCATTGAAAAAACTTATCAAGCGTCTTGATCTATCTCTATAGATCTTGATGCTCAATATGTAAGCAGCTTCACCGAGGTCTTTCTTTGAAAAACTCCTTTCAAAAACTCCTTTATGCTTTGCAGAATAATTCTACATTATTTCCGATCAACAATATGTCATTCACATATACTTATCAGAAATGCTGTAGTGCTCCCACTCACTTTCTTGTAAATACAGGCTTCACCGCAAGTCTGTATAAAACTATATCCTTTGATCAACTTATCAAAGCGTATATTCCAACTCCGAGATGCTTGCACCAGTCCATAGATGGATCGCTGGAGCTTGCATATTTTGTTAGCACCTTTAGGATTGACAAAACCTTCTGGTTGCATCATATACAACTCTTCTTTAATAAATCCATTAAGGAATGCAGTTTTGTTTATCCATTTGCCATATTTCATAAAATGCGGCAATTGCTAACATGATTCGGACAGACTTAAGCATAGATACGAGTGAGAAACTCTCATCGTAGTCAACACCTTGAACTTGTCGAAAACCTTTTTGCGACAATTCTAGCTTTGTAGATAGTAACACTACTATCAGCGTCCGTCTTCCTCTTGAAGATCCATTTATTCTCAATGGCTTGCCGATCATCGGGCAAGTCAACCAAAGTCCACACTTTGTTCTCATACATGGATCTCATCTCAGATTTCATGGCCTCAAGCCATTTTGCGGAATCTGGGCTCACCATCGCTTCTTCATAGTTCGTAGGTTCGTCATGGTCTAGTAACATAACCTCCAGAACAGGATTACCGTACCACTCTGGTGCGGATCTTACTCTGGTTTACCTACGAGGTTTGGTAGTAACTTGATCTGAAGTTACATGATCATCATCATTAACTTCCTCACTAATTGGTGTAGGAGTCACAGGAACAGATTTCTGTGATGAACTACTTTCCAATAAGGGAGCAGGTACAGTTACCTCATCAAGTTCTACTTTCCTCCCACTCACTTCTTTCGAGAGAAACTCCTTCTCTAGAAAGGATCCATACTAAGCAACGAATGTCTTGCCTTCGGATCTGTGATAGAAGGTGTACCCAACTGTCTCCTTTGGGTATCCTATGAAGACACATTTCTCCGATTTGGGTTTGAGCTTATCAGGATGAAACTTTTTCACATAAGCATCGCAACCCCAAAATTTTAAGAAATGACAACTTTGGTTTCTTGCCAAACCACAGTTCATAAGGCGTCGTCTCAACGGATTTTGATGGTGCCCTATTTAACGTGAATGCAGCTGTCTCTAATGCATAACCCCAAAACGATTAGTGGTAAATTGGTAAGAGACATCATAGATTGCACTATATCCAATAAAGTACGGTTATGACGTTCGGACACACCATTATGCTGTGGTGTTCCAGGTGGCATGAATTTGTGAAACTATTCCACATTGTTTTAACTGAAGGCCAAACTCGTAACTTAAATACTCTTCTCCACGATCAGATCGTAGAAACTTTATTTTCTTGTTACGATGATTTTCTGCTTCACTCTGAAATTATATGAACTTTTCAAATGTTTCAGACTCTTGTTTCATTAAGTAGATATACCCATATCTGCTCAAATCATCTGTGAAGGTCAGAAAATAATGATACCTGCTACGAGCCTCAATATTCATCGGACCACATACATCTGTATGTATGATTTCCAACAAATCTGTTGCTCTCTCCATAGTTCCGGAGAACGGCGTTTTAGTCATCTTGCCCATGAGGCACGGTTCGCAAGCATCAAGTGATTCATAATCAAGTGATTCCAAAATCCCATCAGTATGGAGTTTCTTCATGCGCTTTACACCAATATGACCTAAACGGCAGTGCCACAAATAAGTTGCACTATCATTATTAACTTTGCATCTTTTGGCTTCAATATTATGAATATGTGTATCACTACGATCGAGATCCAACAAACCATTTTCGTTGGTGTGTATGACCATAGAAGGTTTTATTCATGTAAACAGAACAACAATTGTTCTCTAATTTAAATGAATAACCGTATTGCAATAAACATGATCAAATCATATTCATGCTCAACGCAAACACCAAATAACACTTATTTAGTTTCAACACTAATCCCGAAAGTACAGGGAGTGTGCGATGATGATCATATCAATCTTGGAACTACTTCCAACACACATCGTCACCTCGCCTTTTACTAGTCTCTGTTTATTCTGCAACTCCCGTTTTCGAGTTACTACTCTTTAGCAACTGAACCAGTATCAATTACCGAGGGGTTGCTATAAACACTAGTAAAGTACACATCAATAATCTGTATATCAAATATACCTTTGTTCACTTTTACTAGTCTCTGTTTATTCTGCAACTCCCGTTTCGAGTTACTACTCTTAGCAACTGAACCAGTATCAATTACCGAGGGGTTGCTATAAACACTAGTAAAGTACACATCAATAATCTGTATATCAAATATACCTTTGTTCACTTTGCCATCCTTCTTATCCACCAAATAGTTGGGGTAGTTCCGCTTCCAGTGACCAGTCCCTTTGCAGTAGAAGCACTTAGTCTCAGGCTTAGGACCAGACTTAGGCTTCTTCACTTGAGCAGCAACTTGCTTGCCGTTCTTCTTGAAGTTCCCCTTCTTCCCTTTGCCCTTTTCTTGAAACTAGTGGTCTCGTCAACCATCAACACTTGATGTTTTTCTTGATTTCTACCTTCGTCGATTTCAGCATCACGAAGAGCTCGGGAATTACTTTCGTCATCCCTTGCATACTATAGTTCATCACGAAGTTCTACTAACTTGGTGATGGTGACTAGAGAATTCTGTCAATCACTATTTTATCTGGAAGATTAACTCCCACTTGATTCAAGCGATTGTAGTACCCAGACAATCTGAGCACATGCTCACTAGTTGAGCGATTCTCCTCCATCTTTTAGCTATAGAACTTGTTGGAGACTTCATATCTCTCAACTCGGGTATTTGCTTGAAATATTAACTTCAACTCCTGGAACATCTCATATGGTCCATGACGTTCAAAACGTCTTTGAAGTCCCGATTCTAAGCCGTTAAGCATGGTGCACTAAACTATCAAGTAGTCATCATATTGAGCTAGCCAAACGTTCATAACGTCTGCATCTGCTCCTGCAATAGGTCTGTCACCTAGCGGTGCATCAAGGACATAATTTTTCTGTGCAGCAATGAGGATAATCCTCAGATCACGGATCCAATCCGCATCTTTGCTACTAACATCTTTCAACATAATTTTCTCTAGGAACATATCAAAAATAAAACAGGGAAGCAACAACGCGAGCTATTGATCTACAACATAATTTGCAAAATACTATCAGGACTAAGTTCATGATAAATTTAAGTTCAATTAATCATATTACTTAAGAACTCCCACTTAGATAGACATCCCTCTAATCCTCTAAGTGATCACGTGATCCATATCAACTAAACCATGTCCGATCATCACGTGAGATGGAGTAGTTTCAACGGTGAACATCACTATGTTGATCATATCTACTATATGATTCACGCTCGACCTTTCGGTCTCCGTGTTCCGAGGCCATATCTGTTATATGCTAGGCTCGTCAAGTTTAACCTGAGTATTCCGCGTGTGCAACTGTTTTGCACCCGTTGTATTTGAACGTAGAGCCTATCACACCCGATCATCACGTGGTGTCTCAGCACGAAGAACTTTCGCAACGGTGCATACTCAGGGAGAACACTTGTACTTTGATAATTTAGTGAAGGATCATCTTATAATGCTACCGTCAAACAAAGCAAGATAAGATGCATAAAGGATTAACATCACATGCAATCAATATAAGTGATATGATATGGCCATCATCATCTTGTGCTTGTGATCTCCATCTCTGAAGCACCGTCATGATCACCATCGTCACCGGCGCGACACCTTGATCTCCATCATAGCATCGTTGTCGTCTCGTCAATCTTATGCTTCTACGACTATCGCTACCGCTTAGTGATAAAGTAAAGCATTACATGGCGATTGCATTGCATACAATAAAACGACAACCATATGGCTCCTGCTAGTTGCCGATAACTCGGTTACAAAACATGATCATCTCATACAACAAATTATATCACATCATGTCTTGACCATATCACATCACAACATGCCCTGCAAAAACAAGTTAGACGTCCTCTACTTTGTTGTTGCAAATTTTACGTGGCTGCTACGGGCTTAGCAAGAACTGTTCTTACCTACACATCAAAACCACAACGATAGTTTGTCAAGTTGGTGCTGTTTTAACCTTCGCAAGGACCGGGCGTAGCCACACTCGGTTCAACTAAAGTTAGCGAGACAGACACCCGCCAGTCACCTTTAAGCAACGAGTGCTCCGAACGGTGAAACCAGTCTCGCGTAAGCGTACGCGTAATGTCGGTCCGGGCCGCTTCATCTCACAATACCGCTGAACCAAAGTATGACATGCTGGTAAGCAGTATGACTTATATCGCCCACAACTCACTTGTGTTCTACTCGTGCATAGCATCAACGCATAAAACCAGGCTCGGATGCCACTGTTGGGGAACGTAGTAATTTCAAAAAAATTCCTACGCACACGCAAGATCATGGTGATGCATAGCAACGAGAGGGGAGAGTGTTGTCCACGTACCCTCGTAGACCGACAGCGGAAGCGTTATCACAACGCGGTTGATGTAGTCGTACGTCTTCACGATCCGACCGATCAAGTACCGAACGTACGGCACCTCCGAGTTCTACACACGTTCAGCTCGATGACGTCCCTCGAACTCCGATCCAGCCGAGTGTTGAGGGAGAGTTTCGTCAGCACGACGGCGTGGTGACGATGATGATGTTCCACCGACGCAGGGCTTCGCCTAAGCTCCGCAACGGTATTATCGAGGTGTAATATGGTGGAGGGGGGCACCGCACACGGCTAAGAGATCTCAAGGATCAATTGTTGTGTCTCTGGGGTGCCCCCCTGCCCCCGTATATAAAGGAGCAAGGGGGAGGCAGCCGGCCAAGGGGAGAGGCGCGCCATAGGGGGGAGTCCTACTCCCACCGGGAGTAGGACTCCTCCTTTCCTTGTGGGAGTAGGAGAAGGGAAGGGGGAAGGAGAAAGAAGGAAGGGTGCGCCCCCCTTCCCTAGTCCAATTCGGACCAGACCATGGGGAGGGGTGCGGCCACCTTTTGAGGCCTTTCTCTCCTTTCCCGTATGGCCCATTAAGGCCCAATACGAATTCCCGTAACTCTCCGGTACTCCGAAAAATACCCGAATCACTCGGAACCTTTCCGAAGTCCGAATATAGTCGTCCAATATATCGATTTTTACGTCTCGACCATTTCGAGACTCCTCGTCATATCCCCGATCTCATCCGGGACTCCGAACTCCTTTCGGTACATCAAAACTCAATAAAACTGTCATCGTAACGTTAAGCGTGCGGACCCTACGGGTTCGAGAACTATGTAGACATGACCGAGACACGTCTCCGGTCAATAACCAATAGCGGGACCTGGATGCCCATATTGGCTCCCACATATTCTACGAAGATCTTTATCGGTCAGACCGCATAACAACATACGTTGTTCCCTTTGTCACCGGTATGTTACTTGCCCGAGATTTGATCGTCGGTATCTCGATACCTAGTTCAATCTCGTTACCGGCAAGTCTCTTTACTCGTTCCGTAACACATCATCCCGCAACTAACTCATTAGTCACAATGCTTGCAAGGCTTATAGTGATGTGCATTACCGAGTGGGCCCAGAGATACCTCTCCGACAATTGGAGTGACAAATCCTAATCTCGAAATACGCCAACCCAACAAGTACCTTTGGAGACACCTGTAGAGCACCTTTATAATCACCCATTTACGTTGTGACGTTTGGTAGCACACAAAGTGTTCCTCCGGTAAACGGGAGTTGCATAATCTCATAGTCATAGGAACATGTATAAGTCATGAAGAAAGCAATAGCAACATACTAAACGATCGAGTGCTAAGCTAACGGAATGGGTCAAGTCAATCACGTCATTCTCCTAATGAGGTGATCTCGTTTAATCAAATGAGAACTTATGTCTATGGCTAGGAAACATAACCATCTTTGATTAACGAGCTAGTCAAGTAGAGGCATAATAGTGACACTCTGTTTGTCTATGTATTCACACATGTATTATGTTTCCGGTTAATACAATTCTAGCATGAATAATAAACATTTATCATGACATAAGGAAATATATAATACTTTATTATTGCCTCTAGGGCATATTTCCTTCAAATAGGGCACCGTCTAAATCCGTTGAGACGACACCATATGAACTGTGGTTTAGCAAGAAACCTAAGCTGCCGTTTCTTAAAGTTTGGGGTTGCGATGCTTATGTGAAAAAGCTTCAGCCTGATAAGCTCGAACCCAAACCGGAGAAGTGCGTCTTCATAGGATACCCAAAAGAGCCTGTTTGGTACACCTTCTATCACAGATCCGAAGGCAAGATCTTTGTTGCTAAGAATGGATCCTTTCTAGAGAAGGAGATTCTCTCGAAAGAAGTGAGTGGGAGGAAAGTAGAACTTGATGAGGTAATTGTACCTACTCTTGAATTGGAAAGTAGTTCATCACATAAATCAGTTCCAGTGATGCCTACACCAATTAGTGAGAAAGCTAATGATGATGATCATGAAACTTCAGAACAAGTTACTACCGAACTTCGTAGGTCAACCAGAGCATGTTCCGCACCAGAGTGGTACGGTAATCCTGTTCTGGAAGTCATGTTACTAGACCATGACGAACCTATGAACTATGAGGAAGCGATGATGACCCAAATTTCGCAAAATTTCTTGAGGCCATGAAATCTGAGATGGGATCCTTGTATGAGAACAAAGTATGGACTTTGGTGGACTTGCTCGATGATCGGCAAGCCATTGTAACACCCTGAGAATCATGCTACAGTAACTCCCTGTGATTAAGCTAATCATGTTGCTAAACAGGGCTTGATCACATTTGAATCACCTTCCTTTTCTAACTCCTAGTTCAAACTTCAAATATAATTAAAGTGAAAAATAAAAGTTTTCAAAAACTCAAACAAAAATGTTCAGTGGGTGCGAAATATTACACTGGTAATTATGGTGGAGAAAACACATTTTTATAAAATACCTAAATACTTTTAAATGAAATAAAACAGAAAAGGAAATAAGCAAATAAAAAGAAAACAGAAAACAGAAACAGAGCAGGAAAAGAAAAAAAGGAGCAGGCCTTCCCCCCCCCACTGGACCCGTGGCCCATCTGCACCGAACCCCCCCCGGCCCAAACTGGGCCGCACCCCCGCACCCCCGACCCCGGCCCAGCCCACCTCTCCTCCCTCGCCCCCTTCCCTGTTCCCCCGACCGGGTCGGAACAGGGGCGCGCTCCCGCCCGACCCCCTCGCCGGCACCGACGCCGGAGAGGATAAGGGCGCCAGCGGCCCCCGCCTCCTCGGGCCTCTCTCCCACTCACCCCGCTCACTCCCTCGGCCTCTGCGCCTCTCCCCCCGCCAGATCCACCTCTCTCTCCCCTTCGATCTCCTCTGCCCGCGCGTGCTCGCCGCCGTTCACCGTCGAACTCGCGGCCACCGTGCCCCGATCGCCCCGACGACGTGCCCGAACGACTCCCCGCCGTCGACTACGTCGACTACGCCCTCGGGAACGAGCCGAGCGCCTCTGCACCGGCCTCCCCGAGCTCGTCTTCAACCTACGGCCGCCGTCGTTCGTCGCCGATTCCGGCTACCCCGCGCCCTCCCCGAGCTCACTGCCACTCCCTACAGCCTCGCAGTGAGCCTCTCCTTCTCCTCCCCCTCTCCGTTAGCTCGCTCGCGCACCGTAGCTGCTCCCCCACGCGCGCCCGAACGCCACGCCGCGGAGCTCGCCGCCGGCGTGTCTCCGGTGACCAAATGGTCACGGGCGTAGGCCCACTAGCCCGACCGCACCGTGCCGCACCCGCCTAGGTAGTTAGTTCGGCCGTTCGCGCGCTCTAACGCAGCTTCCGTCGGGCACCCGTAGCACCTCGCCGCCGGCGAGCTCGTAGCGGTCGTCTCCGGCCGTTCCAGCCCCTCCGACCACCGCCGTTGGACGCGCGACGTCGAGCCGCGTCGAACGCGCCAAGCCCCGCCCCCGCAAACCCACTGTGGGTGAAACCCGTACCCCTCCCGAGCCGCGCCGCCGTGCGTTTGGTCGCCGGCGTTGCTCCGGCGCCGGCCGCCGACGTGGCAGGCCTGGGGCCACCCCAGTGCCCCTGCCAGTGGCCCCCACGGGCCCCAGTTGACTGGGTTGACCCAGTCAACTGCTGACTGGGCAGGCCCAGTCACTGACATGCGGGCCCCGCCGCAAAAATAAAAGAAAAGGAAAATGTTTTATAAATAAAAATAATTATTTTAACTAATCACTCACTGACATGTGGGGCCCACCCCTCTAATTATACTGTTAGATTAGTTTAAATAGATATTAGAATAACAGAGACTGACATGTGGGTCCCACTGGACCCACCTGTCTGGTTTGACTGGTCAGCCGACCTGTTGACTTGCTGACGTCAGCATTGCCTCATGCTGACGTCATAATTCATTTTTCTTAATATAAATAATTCCAGAAATTCAAATAAACTTTGAAAATTCATATCTTTTAAACCGTAACTCGGATGAAAATGTTTTCTATATGAAAGTTGCTCAGAACGACGAGACGAATCCGGATACGCAGTCCGTTCGTCCACCACACCTCCCTACCCTATCGAACTAGCAACTTTCCCCCTCCGGTCCGTCTGTCCAAAAACGCGTAACATCGGGAATACCTCCCGGATGTTCCCCCCCTTCACCGATACCACCTACTGTCGCGTTAGGACACCCCTAGCACCGCTCATTGTCATGTCACGCATCGTCATGCTTATGTTTGCATTGTATTTACTGTTTCTTCCCCCTCTTCTCTCCGGTAGACTACGAGACCGACACTGCTGCTGCCCAGTTCGACTACGGAGTCGACGACCCCTCCTACTTGCCAGAGCAACCAGGCAAGCCCCCCCCTTGATCACCAGATATCGCCTACTCTTCTCTATACTGCTTGCATTAGAGTAGTGTAGCATGTTACTGCTTTCCGATAATCCTATCCTGATGCATAGCCTGTCATTGTTTCTACAATTGTTACCCTTACCTGCTATCCTACTGCTTAGTATAGGATGCTAGTGTTTCATCAGTGGCCCTACACTCTTGTCCGTCTGCCATGCTATACTACTGGGCCGTGATCACTTCGGGAGGTGATCACGGGTATATACTATATACATTATATACATGACACATGTGGTGACTAAAGTCGGGTCGGCTCGTTGAGTACCCGCAAGTGATTCTGATGAGGGGGCTGAAAGGACAGGTGGCTCCACCCCGGTAGAGGTGGGCCTGGGTTCCTGACAGCCCCCGACTGTTACTTTATGGCGGAGCGACAGGGCAGGTTGAGACCGCCTAGGTGAGAGGTGGGCCTGGCCCTGGTCGGCGTTCGCAGATAAACAACACGCTTAACGAGTTCTGGGTATTTGATCTGAGTCTGGCCATTTGGTCTATACGCACTAACCATCTACGTGGGAGTAGTTATGGGTATCCCGACGTCGTGGTATCAGCCGAAGCTCTTTTGACGTCAGCGACTGAGTGGCGCGCGCCGCATTGGACCGTAAGCTCGCGCTTGTATTAAGGGGGCTAGGTCTGCTTCCGGCCGCGTACGCAACGTGCAGGTGTGCATAGGGCGATGGGCCCAGACCCCTGCGCGCATAGGTTTAGACCGGCGTGCTGACCTCTCTGTTGAGCCTAGGTGGGGCTGCGACGTGTTGATCTTACGAGGCCGGGCATGACCCAGAAAAGTGTGTCCGGCCAAATGGGATCGAGCGTGTTGGGTTATGTGGTGCACCCCTGCAGGGAAGTTTATCTATTCGAATAGCCGTGTCCCTCGGTAAAAGGACGACCCGGAGTTGTACCTTGACCTTATGACAACTAGAACTGGATACTGAATAAAATACACCCTTCCAAGTGCCAGATACAACCCGGTGATCGCTCTCTAACAGGGCGACGAGGAGGGGATCGCCGGGTAGGATTATGCTATGCGATGCTACTTGGAGGACTTCAATCTACTCTCTTCTACATGCTGCAAGATGGAGATGTCCAGAAGCGTAGTCTTCGACAGGACTAGCTATCCCCCTTTTAATTCTGGCATTCTGCAGTTCAGTCCACTGATATGCCCCTTTACACATATACCCATGCATATGTAGTGTAGCTCCTTGCTTGCGAGTACTTTGGATGAGTACTCACGGTTGCTTCTCTCCCTCTTTCCCCCTTTCCTATCTATCTGATTGTCGCAACCAGATGCTGGAGTCCAGGAGCCAGACGCCACCGTCGACGACGACACCTACGACACTGGAGGTGCCTACTACTACGTGCAGGCCGCTGACGACGACCAGGAGTAGTTAGGAGGTCCCAGGCAGGAGGCCTGCGCCTCGTTCGATCTGTATCCCTGTTTGTGCTAGCCTTCTTAAGGCAAACTTGTTTAACTTATGTCTGTACTCAGATATTGTTGCTTCCGCTGACTCGTCTATGATCGAGCACTTGTATTCGAGCCCTCGAGGCCCCTGGCTTGTATTATAATGCTTGTATGACTTATTTATGTTTTAGAGTTGTGTTGTGATATCTTCCCGTGAGTCCCTGATCTTGATCGTACACATTTGCGTGCATGATTAGTGTACGGTCAAATCGGGGGCGTCAAAAGTTGGTATCAGAGCCGACTGCCTGTAGGAATCCCCCTATCCACACTCCTTGGCCGAAGTCGAGTCTAGACATTACAAAACATTTTACTAACATGGTTGTGTGTCTTACGGGCCCACGTCGCCATTGGGTGGTACTAGGATCTTTTACTCCTCGACCTTTACTCTGGGACTCTGAACTCTCTTCTACTCGGGTTAAACGAATTTACTAACTCTAACACTAGGATCCCGTGACCACATTCACCCCAAAGTTGGATAAGCCATAGTTGTTTCTTAGAGTAGTATTTTGAACAATACACACACTGGCATTTGACTCCTTTGAAACGTCTTTTGCTTTCAGATGGAACCCACGAGGCAGGTCGTTCGCCACACGATGGCCATTGGTGCCTCGGGATCACCTGCGGTGCTAGCTGAGATGATGACCTATCTGGGTTATCGCTGGCACCCTGAGTACACCGTCTACGAGGAGTACCAGGATTTTAACCAGGAGCAGTACCGTGCCATCGTCCACCTCTACTCTCGGGAGTACGACTCCACTACTGTGCTGCACACCGCACATGGTGTTGGTGTGACCATCGATATGGCTGTCCACGATGCTGCCTATGCTGCTCTGACACGTCTTCGTGGAGAGTATCAGGAGTTGGACACCTCCCCTTTCAGGCACATTGCTATCGCCTCTGATGTTGGTGCGGAGGGATACTATACTGCTGCCTACTCCACTGTCACCCGAGAGCCCTTCTACCATCAGCACCTGGTTCTGCATGCTGATGGGCTGGATCGAGCTAACCGAGCTCTTCGCCACGAGATGTACACCACCCGGCAGCACCTTTTCCGTGCTCTGACGCTGCTGCACCCCTTTGTCCGGTCTGGACAGGTACCGCGTACTGCGATCTACCCAGCCAGGACCGTGATGCCCCACGGTGTCGGTTGGCCAGAGGTGGGAGGCTACTCTCCCGCACTTGGTCCTCTTCTGCCACCTGAGCGTCGGGCTCTACACCTGAGTATCCGCGGCCCCCAGTCTGCTGACGTGGAGGGCTATCCGTTGCCTCACTACCAGCTGTCGGGCTACGATTACCTCCACAGTACCTCTTGGGACTGATGTAGGCTTGTTTGTAGTGTTAAAGGCATTCGCCGCGAGCCTGTGTGCCGCCTATGATGTTTTAGTCTATGTACTGAACTCTGTGTACTGAACTCTATGCATGACCCCTTTTGTAAGCTATGCCGACTACTATGTAGTAGCTATCGTGCTCCTTTCATTATGCATGTTTCATCATGAATGATTCTTGTCATTGCAAATTTTCTAAATGCTGAACTACCCCTGTTATATATTAGCAGGATGGTTAGACCAGGTGGTCGTGGTCGTGGTGGCGATGCCCCACCACCACCTGAGTACATGGCTGGTATGATCCAACAGTTTGAACTGAACCGCCAATTCATGGAAAATATGATGGCTCAGTTTCCTCGCCCCAATATGAACCAGCAGCCAGCTCAAGTGACTCTTCAAGATTTCATACGCCTCAACCCAACCATCTACCGCAGCTCAACTCAGCCTCTGGATGCTGATGACTGGCTCCGTGACATCACCTATGAGATGGAGTCTGCTGATGTAGCCCCTGCCAGCTATGTCAATTTGCTTCCTTCTTCTTGAAGGGACCCGCAGCTCAATGGTGGGACAGCCACAGGCGTACTCTGCCAGCTGGAACAATCATCACCTGGCCAGACTTCCAAGCTGCTTTCCGTGCCCGCTTCATTCCTCAAGGAGTCATGGACCGGAAGAAGCGTGAGTTCCGCAACCTCACCCAAGGCAACAAATCTGTCGAAGCTTATCAGCGGGAGTTTCTGGACTTGTCCCGCTATGCTGAAGAAGACATTGCAACTGATGCACGCAGACAGGAGAAGTTCCGTGATGGCCTTCAAGCTGACATCAAGCTCGCACTTCTAGTGCATGACTTTGCTGATTTCGCCACCTTGGTGAACAAGGCCATCAATGTCGAAACTGGTCTGCAGGAATACCAGAGCTCTCACAGGCGCAACCGTGACACGGGCTCATCTTCGGGTTCGCCCGCACAGAAGCGTAAGATATGGATCCCGAACATCACGTACCGTCCAAATGCATCTGCCCCAAGGCAGACCTATGCTGCACCTCGTCTGCCTCCACCACCATCTAGGCAGACAAGACTTCCAGCTCCACCATCCCAAGCTCCGGTTCCCACTCCCAATAATGGTCTGTGCTACAAGTGTGGACAACCCGGTCACCGTGCCAGGGACTGCCATCAGAATCAGAATCAACTTGCCCTTCCAGCAACGGGCCGTGGTAACAACCAGCCCCGCAGCAACAATGCTAAGCCTTATGGTCGTGCTCATGCCAACCACGTTGATCTCAACGAAGCTCAAGACCAGCCTGCTACTGTGATGGGTACACTCCTCGTAAATTCAGTACCAGCATCCGTTTTATTTGATACAGGTGCATCGCATTCATTCATGTCAGAAGATTTTGCATACAAGCACGACGTTAAATGTGAGGAGATGAACACCTCTGTATTGGTCAAAACCCCCGTGGGACAGTGTCAAACCTCCTTGGTTGGCATCGATGTCCCCGTGGAAATCGAAGGGCTGGAATTCTATGCCTCTCCCATTATCCTGAAGTCGTCTAACATCGACCTCATTTTGGGTATGGATTGGTTGAAAGCGCATACTGTTTCTATAGTTTGCGCCACTAAGACCGTCCATCTGCTACACCCTTCTGATGAAATAGTTGCTTACCAAGCTCATCTGGTGCAAAATGCCGAGGCAAGGCTTTACGCATTGAATGCCTTGAACGCTGCACCACTCGAGGGCATTGAAAACATTCCCGTCGTGCGTGAATTCCTCGACGTCTTCCCTGAAGAACTTCCGGGGATTCCCCCTGCTAGAGCTGTCGAATTCATCATCGACTTGAAACCAGGCACCACTCCCATAGCCAAGCGACCCTACAAAATGCCGCCGCATGAACTCCTTGAGCTTAAGGAGGAAATCGACAAGTCTCTTCGCAAAGGATTCATTCGCCCAAGTTGCTCTCCTTGGGGAGCACCTTCTCTCTTTGTCAAGAAGAAGGATGGGACTAACCGATTGGTTCAAGACTACCGTCCTATAAACCAAGCTACCATTCAGAATAAATACCCTCTTCCTCGGATCAATGATCTGTATGATCAACTGGCGGGTTCGTCAGTGTTCTCTAAGCTCGACTTGAGGTTGGGCTACCACCAGATCCGTGTTCGCGAAGAGGATATCCCAAAGACCGCCTTCGTGACTCGCTATGGTTCATACGAGTACACCGTCATGTCTTTCGGTTTAACCAATGCTCCAGCCACCTTCTCTCGTCTGATGAACTACATATTCATGGATTACCTCGACAAGTTCGTCGTGGTTTATCTGGATGATATCCTGATATTCTCCAAGAACGAAGAAGAACATGCTGAACATCTTCGACTTGTGCTGGAAAAGCTACGAGAACATCAACTATATGCCAAGTTCTCCAAATGTGAATTCTGGCTACCGGAGGTAACCTATCTTGGGCATGTCATCTCTAAGGATGGTATTGCCGTCAACCCCGAGCGAGTTCAGGCTATTCTTGATTGGACTCCTCCCAAGAACGTTAAGCAAGTCAGAAGTTTTCTCGGTCTCGCCAGCTATTGCCGTCGATTTGTCGAGAACTTCTCCAAGATCGCCAGGCCTCTGACTAACCTGTTGCATAAGGGTGTCAAGTTCCAATGGACAGACAAATGTCAGGAAAGTTTCCAGGCACTCAAAGACAAGTTGACCTCTGCTC
The DNA here is from genome assembly GCF_018294505.1 of Triticum aestivum. NCBI lineage: Eukaryota > Viridiplantae > Streptophyta > Magnoliopsida > Poales > Poaceae > Triticum > Triticum aestivum. The sequence continues at coordinate 390,775,539 of NC_057796.1, forward strand.
CAGTTCTAGCTCCACCTGATACTAAGAAGGACTTCGTCATCTACTGCGACGCTTCCCGTCAAGGATTAGGCTGTGTCCTAATGCAAGACCGCAAAGTGATTGCTTATGCCACTCGACAATTGCGCCCTCACGAAGAGAACTACCCAGTTCATGACCTCGAACTTGCTGCAGTCATTCATGCGCTGAAGCAGTGGCGACATTACCTTCTCGGTAATCGTTGCGAGATCTTCACTGACCACCAAAGTCTGAAGTATCTGTTTACTCAGCCAGATCTGAACCTCCGCCAGCAGAGATGGATGGAGCTTGTTGCAGACTTTGACTTGGGTATTTCCTATACGCCAGGCAAGGCTAATGTAATGGCTGATGCCTTGAGCCGCAAGTCTTACTGCAACCACCTTCAGGTTCACAAAGTTCAGCCCTCGCTTGTTGAAGAATTCAGGAAGCTGAACTCCATATTGTTCCTTCGGGTGCACTCATTCCCCCTCCTAAGGAGTTTGGCAAGGTGAACCTCCACGTTGTTACCCAGGGTTCTCTCAATACCCTAGTTGCTAAACCAGATCTCGAGGACAGCATCAAAAGGCTACAGCAGTATGACTCTGAAGCCTACAAGATTAAGCGCTACCTCGCAGAAGGAAAGCCCTCATTCTTCACCATTGCTGAAGATGGCACCCTATACTTCAAGGGCCGCCTAGTGGTGCCATGTGCAGAGAAAAACCTGGATATGACACAGGAAGTTATGAAAGAAGCTCATGATACGCCTCTGTGTATCCATCCTGGTAGTACAAAGATGTATCAAGACATCCGACAGAGATTCTGGTGGTCTAATATGAAGCAAGACATTGCTCGTTATGTTGCTGAGTGTGACGTTTGCCGTCGTATCAAAGCAGAACATCAAAGGCCTGCTGGAACTCTGCAACCTATCTCTATTCCTGAATGGAAATGGGACCATGTTGAGATGGACTTCGTCACTGGATTTCCCAAATCACAGAAAGGTAATGATGCTATTCTTGTCGTCATTGACCGGCTTTCCAAAGTTGCACATTTCCTGGCAGTCAAAGAAACGATCACTGCTAGCCAGTTGGCAACGCTCTATATGTCCAGGATTGTTTCACTCCACGGTATTCCATTGGTTATCAGTTCAGACCGTGGTAGCTTATTCACTTCAAGATTCTGGGCAAGTTTCCAAGAAGCTATGGGAACTCATCTGTCATTCAGTACTGCGTTTCATCCTCAATCGCAAGGACAAGTTGAACGCGTCAACCAAGTTCTCGAAGACATGCTTCGAGCTTGCGTTATTTCCTTCGGCAAGAAATGGGAGGAATCTCTCCCGTATGCTGAGTTCTCTTATAATAATAGCTATCAAGCTAGTCTGAAGATGGCCCCCTTCGAAGTGTTATATGGACGAAAGTGCCGAACCCCTCTGAACTGGTCAGAAACTGGGGAACGTCCACTCTTCGGTCCGGATATTATCCAAGATGCCGAAGAACAAGTCCGCATTATTCGCGAGAATCTCAAGACTGCTCAGTCATGTCAGAAGAGTCAGTATGACCGTCATCATAAAGACATGGTCTATCAACCTGGCGAAAAGGCTTATCTTCGAGTCACACCTATGAAGGGTGCTCACCGCTTCGGGATCAAGGGCAAACTAGCTCCTCGCTATATTGGCCCATTCACTATCCTCGAAAGGCGTGGAAAAGTGGCATACCAACTGGAACTACCGCCGAACCTTTCTCAGGTTCACGATGTGTTCCATGTGTCACAGCTCCGCCGTTGCTTCAAGGATCCAATCCGAGCTGTGGATCATGAAGTGCTCGAATTGCAGCAAGACCTCTCCTATAAGGAGCATCCGGTCCGCATTCTCGACCAAGCTGAACGCCGCACACGTCAGAAGACGATCAAGTTTCTCAAAGTCCAATGGTCGCACCATTCTGAAGATGAGGCCACTTGGGAACGAGAGGATCGTCTGCGCGAAGAATACCCCGCACTGTTTCCTTCTACCTCCTAAATCTCGGGACGAGATTTCTTGTAGTGGAGGAGATTTGTAACACCCTGAGAATCATGCTACAGTAACTCCCTGTGATTAAGCTAATCATGTTGCTAAACAGGGCTTGATCACATTTGAATCACCTTCCTTTTCTAACTCCTAGTTCAAACTTCAAATATAATTAAAGTGAAAAATAAAAGTTTTCAAAAACTCAAACAAAAATGTTCAGTGGGTGCGAAATATTACACTGGTAATTATGGTGGAGAAAACACATTTTTATAAAATACCTAAATACTTTTAAATGAAATAAAACAGAAAAGGAAATAAGCAAATAAAAAGAAAACAGAAAACAGAAACAGAGCAGGAAAAGAAAAAAAAGGAGCAGGCCTTCCCCCCCCCACTGGACCCGTGGCCCATCTGCACCGAACCCCCCCGGCCCAAACTGGGCCGCACCCCCGCACCCCCGACCCCGGCCCAGCCCACCTCTCCTCCCTCGCCCCCTTCCCTGTTCCCCCGACCGGGTCGGAACAGGGGCGCGCTCCCGCCCGACCCCCTCGCCGGCACCGACGCCGGAGAGGATAAGGGCGCCAGCGGCCCCCGCCTCCTCGGGCCTCTCTCCCACTCACCCCGCTCACTCCCTCGGCCTCTGCGCCTCTCCCCCCGCCAGATCCACCTCTCTCTCCCCTTCGATCTCCTCTGCCCGCGCGTGCTCGCTGCCGTTCACCGTCGAACTCGCGGCCACCGTGCCCCGATCGCCCCGACGACGTGCCCGAACGACTCCCCGCCGTCGACTACGTCGACTACGCCCTCGGGAACGAGCCGAGCGCCTCTGCACCGGCCTCCCCGAGCTCGTCTTCAACCTACGGCCGCCGTCGTTCGTCGTCGATTCCGGCTACCCCGCGCCCTCCCCGAGCTCACTGCCACTCCCTACAGCCTCGCAGTGAGCCTCTCCTTCTCCTCCCCCTCTCCGTTAGCTCGCTCGCGCTCCGTAGCTGCTCCCCCACGCGCGCCCGAACGCCACGCCGCGGAGCTCGCCGCCGGCGTGTCTCCGGTGACCAAATGGTCACGGGCGTAGGCCCACTAGCCCGACCGCACCGTGCCGCACCCGCCTAGGTAGTTAGTTCGGCCGTTCGCGCGCTCTAACGCAGCTTCCGTCGAGCACCCGTAGCACCTCGCCGCCGGCGAGCTCGTAGCGGTCGTCTCCGGCCGTTCCAGCCCCTCCGACCACTGCCGTTGGACGCGCGACGTCGAGCCGCGTCGAACGCGCCAAGCCCCGCCCCCGTAAACCCACTGTGGGTGAAACCCGTACCCCCTCCCGAGCCGCGCCGCCGTGCGTTTGGTCGCCGGCGTTGCTCCGGCGCCGGCCGCCGACGTGGCAGGCCTGGGGCCACCCCAGTGCCCCTGCCAGTGGCCCCCACGGGCCCCAGTTGACTGGGTTGACCCAGTCAACTGCTGACTGGGCAGGCCCAGTCACTGACATGCGGGCCCCGCCGCAAAAATAAAAGAAAAGGAAAATGTTTTATAAATAAAAATAATTATTTTAACTAATCACTCACTGACATGTGGGGCCCACCCCTCTAATTATACTGTTAGATTAGTTTAAATAGATATTAGAATAACAGAGACTGACATGTGGGTCCCACTGGACCCACCTGTCTGGTTTGACTGGTCAGCCGACCTGTTGACTTGCTGACGTCAGCATTGCCTCATGCTGACGTCATAATTCATTTTTCTTAATATAAATAATTCCAGAAATTCAAATAAACTTTGAAAATTCATATCTTTTAAACCGTAACTCGGATGAAAATGTTTTCTATATGAAAGTTGCTCAGAACGACGAGACAAATCCGGATACGCAGTCCGTTCGTCCACCACACCTCCCTAACCTATCGAACTAGCAACTATTCCCCTCCGGTTCGTCTGTCCAAAAACGCGTAACATCGGGAATACCTCTAGAGAATAAATGGATCTTCAAGAAGAAGACTGACGCTGATTGTAATGTTACTGTCTACAAAGCTCGACTTGTCGCGAAAGGTTTTCGACAAGTTCAAGGAGTTGACTACGATGCGACCTTCTCACCCGTAGCGATGCTTAAGTCTGTCCGAATCATGTTAGCAATTGCCGCATTTTATGATTATGAAATCTGGCAAATGGATGTCAAAACTGCATTCCTTAATGGATTTCTTAAAGAAGAGTTGTATATGATGCAACCAGAAGGTTCTGTCGATCCTAAAGTGTTGGAAATATGCCCTAGAGGAAATAATAAAATGGTTATTATTATATTTCCTTGTTCATGATAATTGTCTATTGTTCATGCTATAATTGTGTTATCCGGAAATCGTAATACATGTGTGAATACATAGACCACAACATGTCCCTAGTGAGCCTCTAGTTGACTAGCTCGTTGATCAACAGATAGTCTTGGTTTCCTGACTATGGACATTGGATGTCATTGATAACGGGATCACATCATTAGGAGAATGATGTGATGGACAAGACCCAATCCTAAGCATAGCACAAGATCGTGTAGTTCGTTTGCTAGAGCTTTTCCAAATGTCAAGTATCATTTCCTTAGACCATGAGATTGTGCAACTCCCGGATACCATAGGAGTGCTTTGGGTGTGCCAAACGTCACAACGTAACTAGGTGGCTATAAAGGTGCACTACGGGTATCTCCGAAAGTGTCTGTTGGGTTGGCACGAATCGAGACTGGGATTTGTCACTCCGTATGACGGAGAGGTATCTCTGGGCCCACTCGGTAATGCATCATCATAATGAGCTCAATGTGACCAAGTGTTTGGTCACGGGATCATGCATTACGGTATGAGTAAAGTGACTTGCCGGTAACGAGATTGAACAAGGTATTGGGATACCGACGATCGAATCTCGGGCAAGTAACGTACCGATTGACAAAGGGAATTGTATACGGGATTGATTGAATCCTTGACATCGTGGTTCATCCGATGAGATCATCGTGGAACATGTGGGAGCCAACATGGGTATCCAGATCCCGCTATTGGTTATTGACCAGAGAGTCGTCTCGGTCATGTCTGCATGTCTCCCGAACCCGTAGGGTCTACACACTTAAGGTTCGGTGACGCTAGGGTTGTAGAGATACTAGTATGTGGTAACCCGAAAGTTGTTCGGAGTCCCGGATGAGATCCCGGACGTTACGAGGAGTTCCGGAATGGTCCGGAGGTGAAGAATTATATATAGGAAGTCCAGTTTCGGCCACCGGGAAAGTTTCGGGGGTCACCGGTATTGTACCGGGACCACCGGAAGGGTCCCGGGGGTCCATCGGGTGGGGCCACCTATCCCGGAGGGCCCCATGGGCTGAAGTGGGGAAGGGAACCAGCCCTGGTGGGCTGGTGCGCCCCCCTTGGGCCTCCCCTGCGCCTAGGGTTGGAAACCCTGGGGGTGGGGGGCGCCCCACTTGGCTTGGGGGGCAAGCCACCCCCCTTGGCCGCCGCCCCCCCTAGACATTGCATCTCCCAGGGCCGGCGCCCTCCCCCAGGGACTCTATATAAAGGGGGGAGGGAGGGCAGCCGCACCTAAGCCCTGGCGCCTCCCTCTCCCTCCCGTGACACCTCTCCCTCTCGCTGAGCTTGGCGAAGCCCTGCCGAGATCCCCGCTGCTTCCACCACCATGCCGTCGTGCTGCTGGATCTCCATCAACCTCTCCTTCCCCCTTGCTGGATCAAGAAGGAGGAGACATCTTCCCAACTGTACGTGTGTTGAATGCGGAGGTGCCGTCCGTTCGGCGCTCGGTCATCGGTGATTTGGATCACGACGAGTACGACTCCATCAACCCCGTTCACTTGAACGCTTCCGCTCGCGATCTACAAGGGTATGTAGATGCACTCCTCTCTCTCGTTGCTAGATGACTCCATAGATTGATCTTGGTGATGCGTAGAAAATTTTAAATTTCTGCTACGATCCCCAACATAAAGGTGCTAACAAAGTGTGCAAGCTCCAACGATCCATTTATGGACTGGTGCAAGCATCTCGGAGTTGGAATATACGCTTTGATGAGGTGATCGAAGCATATGGTTTTATACAGACTTTTGGAGAAGCCTGTATTTACAAGAAAGTGAATGGGAGCTCTGTCGCATTTCTAATATTATATGTGGATGATATATTGTTGATTGGAAATGATATAGAATTTTTGGATAGCATAAAAGGATACTTGAATAAGAGTTTTTCAATAAAAGACCTCGGTGAAGCAGCTTATATATTGGGCATCAAGATCTATAGGGATAGATCGAGATGCTTAATAGGACTTCCACAAAGTATATACCTTGGCAAATTTTTGAAGAAGTCCAAAATAGATCTGTCAAAGAAAGGGTTCTTGTCTGTGTTGCAAGGTGTGAAGTTGAGTAAGACTCAAAACCCGACCACGGCAGAAAATAGAAAGAGAATGAAAGTCATTCCCTATGCCTAAGCCATAGGTTCTATAAAGTATGCTATGCCGTGTACCAGACCTATTGTGTACCTTGCCATGAGTTTGGTAAGGGGGTACGATAGTGATCCAGGAGTGGTTCACTGGACAGCGGTCAAAGTTACCCTTAGTTACCTAAGAGGACTAAGGAAATATTTCTCGGTTATGGAGGTGATAAAGAGTTCGTCGTAAAGAGTTACGTCGATGCAAGCTTTGACACTGATCTAGATGACTCTAAGTCTCAATCTAGATACGTATTGAAAGTGGGAGCAATTAGCTAGAGTAGCTCCGTGCAGAGCATTGTAGACATAGAAATTTGCAAAATACATACGGATCTAAATGTGGCAGACCCGTTGACTAAACTTCTCTCACAAGCAAAACATGATCACACCTTAGTACTCTTGGGTGTTAATCACATGGCGATGTGAACTAGATTATTGACTCTAGTAAACCCTTTGGGTGTTGGTCACATGGCAATGTGAACTATGGGTGTTAATCACATGACGATGTGAACTATTAATGTTTAATCACATGGCGATGTGAACTAGATTATTGACTCTAGTGCAAGTGGGAGACTGAAGAAAATATGCCCTAGAGGCAATAATAAAGTTGTTATTTTATATTTCCTTATATCATGATAAATGTTTATTATTCATGCTAGAATTGTATTAACCGAAAACTTGATACATGTGTGAATACATAGACAAAACACCGTGTCCCTGGTAAGCCTCTACTAGACTAGCTCGTTAATCAAAGATGGTTAAGTTTCCTAACCATAGACATGTGTTGTCATTTGATGAACGGGATCACATCATTAGGAGAATGATGTGATGGACAAGACCCATCCGTTAGCTTAGCATGTTGATCGTTCAGTTTTATTGCTATTGCTTTCTTCATGTCAAATACATATTCCTTCGACTATGAGATTATGCAACTCCCGGATACCGGAGGAATACCTTGTGTGCTATCAAACGTCACAACATAACTGGGTGATTATAAAGATGCTCTACAGGTATCTCCGAAGGTGTTTGTTGGGTTGGCATAGATCGAGATTAGGATTTGTCACTCCGAGTATCGGAGAGGTATCTCTGGGCCCTCTCGGTAATGCACATCATAATAAGCCTTGCAAGCAATGTGAGTAATGAGTTAGTTGCGGGATGATGTATTACGGAACGAAAAAAGAGACTTGCCAGTAATGAGATTGAACTAGGTATGAAGATACCGACGATGGAATCTCGGGCAAGTAACATACCGATGACAAAGGGAATAACGTATGTTGTCATAACGGTTCGACCGATAAAGATCTTCGTAGAATATGTGGGAACCAATATGAGCATCCAGGTTCCGCTATTGGTTATTGACCGGAGAGGTGTCTCGGTCATGTCTACATAGTTCTCGAACCCGTACGGTCCGCACGCTTAACGTTCGATGACGATTTGTATTATGAGTTATGTGTTTTGGTGACCGAAGATTGTTCGGAGTCCCGGATGAGATCACGAACATGACGAGGAGTCTCGAAATGGTAGAGAGGTAAAGATTGATATATTGGATGATAGTATTCGGACACCGGAAGTGTTCCGGAGTGCATCAGATACATATCGGAGTACCGGGGGGTTACCGGAACCCCCCGGGGGAAGATATGGGCCCTATGGGCCATAGGAGGGAGGCAAGGCAGCCCACAAGGGTGGCGCACGCCCCCCAAGGGAGGAGTCCGAATTGGACTAGGGGAGGGGGCGCGGCCCCCCTTTCCTTCTCCTTCCCCCTTTCCCCTTCCGGTAAAAGGAAAGGGGGGCGAATTGGACTAGGAGTCCAAGTGGGATTCCCCCCACTTGGCGCGCCCCTAGGGCCGGCCTCTCCCCTCTCCTTCCTTTATATACGGGGGCGGGGGGCACTTCCAAGGACATCAATTTTTCTTAGCCGTGTGCGGTGCCCTCCTCCACCGTTTACTCCTCCAGTCTTATTGTCGTAGTGCTTAGGCGAAGCCCTGCACGGATAACTTCACCATCACCGTCACCACACCGTCGTGTTGACGAAACTCTCCCTCGACACTTTGCTAGATCAAGAGTTCGAGGGACGTCATCGAGCTGAACGTGTGCAGAACTCGGAGGTGTCGTACGTTCGGTGCTTGATCGGTTGGATCGAGAAGACGTTCAACTACATCAACCATGTTAAGCTAACGCTTCCGCTTTCAGTCTACGAGGGCACGTGGACACACTCTCCCCCTCTCGTTGCTATGCATCTCCTAGATAGATCTTGCGTGATTGTAGGAATTTTTTTGAAATTGCATGCTACGTTCCCCAACAACATCATGCTTACGTTTCCCATTTTATGATGACTACGATCAGCCTACGTGATTCGTGTCTTAATAGCACTGCTCCACCCATCAAGCTAAACAAGCTTAGTTGTACAAATTCGAATCTGATATGATGCTGATATTAGTAAAACTGAAACATGTTTAATTAGTCAGCTAAATGTTCCTACTTTAGTTTCCAAATGCACGTGAGCCACACATGGAGAGACCAGAAGGAATAGTATTTCTCTGTGCGCTCTGGTTCATCATGGGTGGGCAACAAACATTGTATAGAAAGACTTGTAATATCTTCAATCTGCTTGCTCTTCTGCTCTTCTTTAACATGATCCTCTTCTCTTCTTCTTTAATAAGTATGTTCCTTGTTGGGAAGAGTAGCAGAGACATTTGCGGTCGACTAATCAGGTCGAGTTGTTCTCCCTTAGTATATTTTGAATCTGTCAGGTCAGGTCGACTTGTTCTTCTTTACTATATGTTGAAGCTGTCATCTGCGAAGTATCATCACTTCTGGAGCTCTCATATTTTGAGTAGTAGGACACATTATATTAATGCACACACCAAATTACAGCATGCATGGCATCTCTCAGAAGAATTGCACAGATAGCACAAAGGGGTTTACAGGGAGGCAGTATTGGATTAGAATCACTTCTGCATTACAAAGATAATCTCACTTATTTTTATGTTTTCATGCATGTCGGGTATTGAACATGATCAAAATGAATATGAGAATGGGCACACGAGAGTAATATTGTGGAACAATCCACTGGCTAACAAAGTTGGCATGGTGGAGGATGGCTTGTCTTATTCACCCATCAAGGTGCTTGCTCTAACTTGGCAAGGTTGTATTGGTCGCACACATTTTGCATATGACCTCTTGCATTACTTCTACTTTGTTACACCACCATCTGCTTAGTTTAAGCATCATATATGAGTATATGCCATACCTATCCATTTTCTATACCTATTCCATGTGTCATCATACTATGTTTTTCCGGTCAAATGTTGTTCTTTCATAATAGATGGAAGAGGGTGAGTGCAGATCCTCAAGGAGTACAAACTAGGTATTTGGAAAAGGTAGTGATACCTGTTAAATCAGATAGATCAGCAGCCACAGAAAACACAGGCCCAACTGTACCACACTTTACCTCTACTAGCCAAACCCCTATTAGAACTACAGAGAGCCCAGCGTCAGGTACTGTCTATGATATCAATTTGAAATTTGAAATCCTACATTTCTGCATGTGCCTTACCTTCTCTCTTGTATGAAAACTAATTTAAGATGAATATCCTTTCTCAAAGGATCATAGGATCTCACAACAATACTGGGCACTGCATTGCTTTTGTCAGTACCCTCTTGCCCTTTGTCAGCATACTTACACTCATTGCTTTTTGATTATGTAGCATCACTGTAAATGTTCGCTTCCTTATCCTCCCTTTGCTCGAAATTATAAGATCTATATTTACTCTTAGATAAATGTAGAATTAACACAATGGTTATGAAGTTTTGGACTGCTTATGTAAGTACCTGTTGTCATGTACCCCCTCTGTATCCAATTAATTGTTGCTCAATGGATGTATTTAGAACTTAATAGTGCTAGATACATCCATTTGAGCGACAAGTAATAACGGACGGTGGTAGTATTACCGTACTTGCATTGCGAGATAGTTGATTGTCTAGCATTACTCTACATCTTATCTGCCCTGCCCTCCACTTTCTCCAAATTATCAGATCTACATTTACTCTTACCAAAATGTTGAATAAAGCCAATGCCACTGCACACGTTGATGTCTGCATTCCTCTTGTCAGTACCTTTGGACTTGCAACGCTGTACTTAATTAATAGCTATTTGATTATGTATCATTACTCTGCACCTGAGCTTCATTATCCTCTATTTCTTCTAATATTATTTGATCTATATTTACTCTTTACAAAATGTAGAATAAAGGCAACGCTTATAAAGAAGTTTCTTTGGGGATTTTCTTGAATTATCCTTCCATCGACATGGAGAAGAGCTTTGTCCAGCCTGTGTTAACATGTAATGTAAGTTCATCCTTCTCAAGCCTTCAAACTTTGTTCTAGTATAGATTTGGATAGGCATCATTTCCTCCACTGCTGTTTACTTTGGTGTTTACATCTGATTGGATGTTTGCAACAACTACCAGTCTTAAATTCTAGTTGTAAAAACATGTTCCTTATGCAGAACAGATCCATTTATTTGCTTATATAATTGTGAAACCTGTTACGTGTCTCCTTGTTTTTCTTTCAGAGTCATATCTCTTATGCCAGGCAGAACTTTAGGGAAGATAGTGAGCCAAACCATCTTGAAGAGAGCGAGATGACCCCAAGGTCATGTCTTGATGAAGACAGTGAGTTGAAGCTACTCACCTGCAGCTGTGAGACAACCTCTGTGCGGTTGCTGCCTCAATCAGTTCGACTTCTTCAGTCTCAACTTAAAGCGGAAAGGTTTGCTTCAACTCAGCTTCGACTTGATGTCAATGATGCAAAGAAGACCTCAGAGGACTGCCTTGCGGGCTTTGGTGCTATACAGCTAGGGTTAGAGCATCTATCATTGACACAACTGAGGTCTCATCAGCTTTTTCTGCTGGTTGCGGTGCACCTCCAAGCCAGGCCTAATGCCTTCTGAAGTGCTCTTAGTTTTGTATACTCTTTTGTCGGCGCATTTATATGCACTGGGGGCGACCTTTGATGGCCAGTGTATGTAATCTGCGGTCTCGTTGCGCTTTATTATCACCGGTGGCGAGGGTTGATGTCCAGTGGATGTAATATGCCAAAATTTCTTTATTGTGTAGTCTAGGTTTAATCTTAGTCGGTATGTTGTAGTTTAGGCCGGAAGCTTCAACGGATCTCAATGTTGTCGGTCTTCAGGCCGGCCCGTAACTCGCTACGCTATATATGGGCCGAAACATGGGCCTACAATCATCTTGGGCCATTAGCAGGTCTAAACGTATAGTAGTTTTCCGCCTTTAATAGGCCGAGTAAAGTTCTGGCCAGCTGGGCCAGAGAATACCATGGGCTTTTAATAGGCTAAAAACTAGATTCGGCTAGCTTTGAGCCGAAAAATTCATGGGCCAACACAGGTCGAAACTGTCTTAGGTCCATGTTTGGCCCAAATAGGAAACGAGCCATTAACAGGCCAAAATATATCTCGGGCCTTGTTTGGCCCAATAAAATTATGGGCTTTTAGCAGGCCGGTATCAACGCGGGCCGTAGGCCCAACTGTGTCACGGGCCATTAACAGATGGGCTGTAAGCAGGCCGGATTCAACACGGGCATTAATTAGGCCCAACTATTATACGGGCCATTAACAGGCCAATAGGCACGTTGGGCTGAAATTTATCCGCGAAGACTACGGGCCGTTAAGAGGTCTAAAGTCACTTCAGACAAGAAATAGCCCAGTTTCAGCACGGGCCGTTAAATGGCCTAAAGTGAAACCGGGCCGACAATAGCCCAGGTGCACCACGGGTCGCTAATAGGCCGAAACTATTATCGGGCCGAACTGGTAAACGGGCATTTAACACGCTGAAATACAAACTCGGCTTAGAATGGGCCCAAAAGAACAGTGGCCTGTTAACGGGCCAGATCTGATATGGGCCTTAATTTGACCCAAAACATGGCAGGCTATTAACGGGCCGGCCCACTAGTGTCTGAAAAATTATGGTGGGCCTTTAGCTGGGCCGGCCTTTTTACCTTAAGTGGGCCATTGTTGGGCTGTGCCACGTGTCGACATATCATATGCGTCTTCCGTCCATTGTATGGATGACATCTGTCCCAACCATGAGCTGACACGTGGATCATATGGCGAATGAGAATTTTACACGTGGAAAATCCCCATTGGTCAGGGCTGTTAACGGGTTATCGGATCCAAACCGGAACCCGATAGCTTAATGGCGACCCGTTACGGTTGATGCCACGTGTCGGTTACCCTTGACGAAAACACTTCTATGACGCGCCATTTATCGTCATGGAGGTGGACACTCCGTGATGATAATTTTGGTATTGTCATGGAACACTTCTAACAACACAGGTATAAATATCTTGATTCTGTCATAAAATCGTCATGGATGCACATGCATGACAGAAAACGTGACATACTATGACAAACACGTATCATCACGGAAGTGTATTTTTTTGTAGTGTTCGTACTTAGCGTAATATGGGAGAGCAACGTCCAAAGGACGTTGAACTCGAGTAACTGAACCGTAGGGTGCAACTGGACCACTGACCTGATCCAGTTCTCCTTGTAGAACTCCTCCACCATCTTGTGCTTAGTGGTGGCGATCTTGTAAAGCTCGAGAGCCATGATGCGTAACAACCTTTTTATCACCATTGGTCATGCCAAAACATAGACTTCCCGGGCTAGGCGGTCCGCCGTCCATCAACGATCAAGAACGGCCAACCAAGAGAACGCCGTCACCCGTAAGGGAGCCCATGTTTTCTAGTGAAGGCACCAGTTCGGGTCCGAGATGGAACCGTGGAAGAGAGCTAGGTAGCAGGACTTGGCGGAGTACTGTCCGGAGTTAATCCATCGCTATCTCAGCTCTTTGGGCTGGTCGGAGTGATGTACACGACTAAGACGCCGCCATAACCCCACATATTGGACCAAGGCAACTTGGTCAACGACGCCATGAATATCATGGACCCAGGCTCTCCCCCAAGGAGCCCTTGGCACACTGAACGTTCTCTTTGATGTCGCTTCAGGACCCGGTCAAAGATCAAAGGGGCATATTCTGCAATAGACTTCCAAGCGAGCCATGGGTCTGTCCAGAAGTGGCAAGAGTTGTCGTTGCCCAGCAACTAGGAAGTGGAGGCACGAAATATTTGCAATGCCTCCGGATCAGAGGGGAGGTGAAGATGACTCAAGCTCTAGTATTTCTAGCAACCAACAACCAGGAAGTTCATCTTACAGTCAAGGTAGTCGAGCTCTTGTATTTCTCACATACCATGATTTCTTGAAACAAATTGAAGTCTGATGGTTATTTGCTTCACTTAACTCGCTCAAAGCTGACGCCCTCTCTATGTGACTTATAGGAGCTCCTATCATTCACCTACCTGTAGAAGATATGCCCTAGAGGCAATAATAGTTATTATTTATCTCCAAATTTATAACTACAATGATTCTTGAGTCCGCAATAACCACGAGGCTCGAAGGGAAACTCACGTGCATGTGTGGAATAATAAAATAGATAAATAGATTCTTAGTCTCGTCTCTAAGACTAGCTGTGTTCCTTCCAGATGTTGTTCTGGATCGTATATTGGAAGCGACCACTGCGGCGGCGACGACTATCATCAAAAGCGATGAACATGTCCCACCAGTTCGAGACCCCATGGTTGGGGGGGCGTGAGGTTGGTCACTAGAGCCTCCCCAACTAGTCTAGATATGGGCGTGGGAGCAAACTGCGACAATGAAAGGGTAGTCCTTGCCGAAGTGGGTCGCCGTTTATAGCCCCATGCAGAGTGGACATCGTGTGTCTTGCAACCAACCCCTGATGAGCATGTAGGCAGTAAGGATCGTCCCGTGGAGCATGGGTCATGAGAATAACTTGCACTTCGGCTCTGCGTGCGCCTCCCAAATCTTGGTTGAGGAGAACTTGGGGGAAGGAGCCCTGAAACTGAGTTGTGTATGCCGAAGCGGAGGATTAGATGCCGTTGGCGGTCCAGTTCCAGGTGATGGTGTCCTCTTGTTTCAGACTCAACGTAATCTAGGGGAGCAACGTCCAAAGGGCAATTGAACTGGAGTAACTGAGCCGGAGAGTGCAACCGGGCCGCCGACCTGATCCGGTTCTCCTCATAGAACTCCTCCATCGTCCTATGCTTCCTGGTGGCGATCTTGTAAAGCCCGGGAGCCATGGTATGCAGAGACTGTTTTCTCATGAGTCGTCATGCCAAAACGCAAATTTCCCGCTATCACCTAGTGAAATGGTGCTAGCGGCCATTGTTAGCGCCATGTCCGCAAAGGCAACGTAGAACCCGCCCATGGCCGATTAGGGTTGGTCCACTGGAGCTAAGGCCAACATGACCTCAGAGCTTGGCCGATAAGAGTCGGTCCACTGGAGCCAAAGCCGGCGCAAAATGTGAGCTCGGTTGAACCTCTCAAGATCCATGACCCCAAACCCCCCAGAGCCTTAGGCCAGCAGAGCGACCGCTAGTTGACCAGAGAGTGGCCACTGGATGCATCCTCGGAGTCATCGCCACACCAGATGAAGTTGCGAGCTTGTGATTTTCCCAGGTAAGCAGTGGGAGCGCCGTGAGGTGATATGCTACAACTACGGACAATACGGTTTTGGCTAGGGACACCTTCCAGCCCTTCTAGCCAGGCAAGCTGCACGCGGCCTTGTTTAGGAGCGGTTGGAGGTCGGTCCTCCTAAGCCGCCTCGTGTGGAGAGGGAAATGCTTTCACATCTAATATTATTTTATTTTATAAGTTTTGGAAATGTCACACGAAAAGAAAAAAAAGAAAAAAACAGTCTTGGGAAAAAGGAAACATATAAATAAAAAAGAAGTTTGGATCGCCATCACACTCATCAAGAATCACGGTTCATGGAGCATCGTGTTGCTCCAATGTGCCAAGCAGTGAAACTGCACCAAAAAGAGGTTTGGATTGATTCTCCTGCATACCACGTCTCGCGCTGAATTTCAGCCAACCTTCTTCATATCTCCAATCAAAGCACTCGGTCTAAATCCAGAAAGTTGGTTCATAACTTAAAATCAGGAAAGTTCTCACAAAAGGAAGGAAAGCCACAACCCACAGCCAAAAAATTCGAGCTGCCGCCCCACCTCTGACCCGGCCCGCCAAGCCACAGGTCCAAGCTCCCCGCCACGTCATCGATCCGCGGCATCTCTCTCGCGGATCCTCATCTTGACCGTCCACTGCATCCGCATCGAACGGCAGGCACACGCCTCCTCCAACCTCTCTCCCCTTTAAAGCACCCCTCGCCCCTTTCCGCAAATCACATTACCAACCACCACCGCTCCTCCAACCCCACATTAGCTCATCAGCAGCTCGAAGAGGATCGTCGGCGACCATGTCCGGGCGCGGCAAGGGAGGCAAGGGGCTCGGCAAGGGCGGCGCCAAGCGCCACAGGAAGGTGCTGCGCGACAACATCCAGGGCATCACCAAGCCGGCGATCCGGAGGCTCGCTCGGAGGGGCGGCGTGAAGCGCATCTCGGGGCTCATCTACGAGGAGACCCGCGGCGTGCTCAAGATCTTCCTCGAGAACGTCATCCGCGACGCCGTCACCTACACCGAGCACGCCCGCCGCAAGACCGTCACCGCCATGGACGTCGTCTACGCCCTCAAGCGCCAGGGCCGCACCCTCTACGGCTTCGGCGGCTAGGCTCGTCCTCGCCCCCCCTCCTGCAGATCCCCAAAGTTTGATGATACCGCGACTTGTCTAGTTCTCTGTATGCTCTGTAGTTCGAACTGAATCGTGGAACAAAGTTATTCGCATATGTTGCTGGAAATCAAACCCCTGTCTGTGCAAATACCGTGTTTCTGAATTTTGTCTCGCTGGTGGCCTGCTGCATCTCTGTTGTGTGCGATTGCTGTTTCTTCTGTGATGCAAACTTGTGTGCGCTTATGAGCTAGATTTTACCAGTAGACCTTCACGAATTGTACTTGGTTGCGCAAGAATTGTTTATGGCTGAATCATGAACATCCGAATTGGTGTTCCTTCTGTTGTGCAGCGCTGTAATTGAGATGGAATTTGTCTGCATATCATACATCCAGTCTTAGATTGATTTGTTATGCTCAGCAGAGTTGCAGCTGTGCAAAAATTATTCTGAAACTCTCACAGCTACCGATTCATGATGTGGTTACTGTTAACTGCTACTGTAAGTTAATCAGAATCATCATTTCTGCGTTATCTCTCTCGATTTCTAGTTACTCAGAAACCTTTCCAATTGCTTGAACGGTGATTCCATGTGCAGACTTTGCTAGTAATACACATACGCGAAACCCCCTTCTGCAGTGGCAGCAACAACTACATCCTTCAGAGGAATTGGCCGTCTTCATTTTGCTATCTCAAAGGAGGATGTGGATGAGTTTACAGTGACAATGATTCACTGCAAATCCTGCGGAAATCAGTTACCTGATGTGTTCAAGGCCAGTGCTTTAGTATGTCTCATTCACTGTATTCAAACGATTTCCATTTGTGAGGTGTCAACAAAAAGTGAAAAACTGAACAATGAAAACAAAGGAAGGGGTGCAATGATGCATTGGATCTCTTATGAATTACATTTAGATATCCAAACCAGCTCAAATAACGGAGTAATAATCTGTCCTGAGAAGACATGATGCAGATTACAAAACCATCATCCAGTCAGAACAGCGATGTAAAAGGTACACCAAGTTAGATTGATATTGGTATTCACACGAATTAGTGGTCCTTCTTGTTGTTTGGCTTTGAAGTATATTTGTGTATAAAAGAAGTCGTTCTATTAGAACATAAACTGAAGATACATCATTTTGATAGACAATATTCACAGTATCTCAATATATTTTTCCCTTCGACGCCAACAGCTTTGGCCCCCTCCCACATGAACAACTTCAGGAACGCCTTTATGAGACTGAATGCCTGATACAGGGAGATGACTGAATATGGCAAACATGTTGCAAACACGCTGAAGAGATAGACACACAAGCACCGACGTAGACAACAAAAAGACCCTCTCAGTTTGTACTATCAACACAACCAAAATTTGGCACTTTTGTTTAAAGTATACATGTACACAGAGTAGAGCTACAGAGATGGCAAGTTCCCTTGAAAAGCTCCGATTCACAACATCCCAGTCCGGCACAGAGTAGAGCAACCATGCTTTTCAAGGCACACAATACATCAGTTCAGATTGCTGTCATTGAGAGAATGGAACACCGGAGTCGTCGGATGAGGGCTGTAGTGCATTGATCTTGATAACATATTTCTTTCGACTAGACATGCTGCTGACCTCTGAGCTCGCGAGTGTGTCATCTAAGGTATCATACAAGGCAGAGTCCTTGTCGTCATAAGCGTTACCGATATGGCCACTGCACTTGCGGCAGAGCAATCGTGTTCTCTTTCTGAAGAAGCCCCAGGAACGACTCGAGCGGAAGTATGGCGTGCAGCTCACCTCGTCGGTTTGCGTGAACCGGCTCTCGTCGATCGCGAAGAATGAGACGACACCTTTCCTGATCTGCTTCCCGTACTTTGATCCAATGTTGGCCGTGTTCCGTGTGGAGGAGCTCAAATTCAGTGCATAGCCACAGTATCCACAGCTGGCAAGAAGGAACAAACAACACACATCATTGAACTGGACATATAGACGCTTTACAAACCTGAAAGCCATAAACGACAACGCGGTGTTCCCTCTACGCCTTCACAAGTTTAAAATTCAAATTATGTCGTACAGTGCTTATTTATTCGTTTCTAGTCAGTTATCAATGTGTAACTTCATCAGTCAATTTTAATCTGCACCCAAAACATTGCATCCATTTCCTCTTGTGTAATTCTAGTGTTTCTCAGAGATCATGATCTCTTGGAAGAAACAGAGGGCCAATGATAGATGATCCACTTCACTTTGTCGAAACCGGCACGCTCTCTCTATGATCAATCTATTTGGAGTCCCTAGCCAGCAGCCGCCCATAACTAATAACTATAATAAAGAAGCAAAGGATTCAGTATCCATCTGAACCCAGCAACACCGTAACAGTATTCTGAAATTGATCTTGCTGGACAGTAGTACAGACTTCTGACAACAAACACCGCAAGAAGTTACGGCTCCTCCGAGCAAGACCAATCTAGGTTCTGCATCCTATGGTTGTTTGACTCTGGGTTCCTGACCCAAATTAAGCAAGCAGCGGGGAGAGGGCCACCGGAAGGAAGTTGGCGAACCTGTAGGCGACGTCTTTGGCGGAGTAGCAGCCGTCGAGGGCCCTCGCCATGCTCCCCGAGTCCTGGTCGATTTGGGAAAGTGCCCGGGACGGGAGGGAGGGAGGGAGAAGGGAGAAGAGGGGGGCTCTGCTCTTTTGATTGGGGGCTGGCCGGGACGGCGAAGCGGGCAACGGTCTCCGCGGAGGGCAGGCAGGTACGGCGACCGCGCCGCGCTGGTTTTCTTTCTTTTTCTCCTTTTCTTCGTGCCCTTTGGCGCACGTCGTGGCGGGGCGGATGGTGGGTGGATTGATGATGGGGCGTTGCTCTCGCGTCGTTGTTGCCATGCCAGCGCCGTGATTGATTGCTGCCGCGTCTGTGATGCGATCGTGTGAAGGCTGGTGGTGCCTCGTTCGTTGTGTTTGCGTGTTTGCCGAACGTTGCGCCTGTCTCTGTTCAAACTTCAAAATCTTCAGTGGCAGGCAGTGCTTGGTCAATATGGATGTGTTCAGTAGCCCGCATCCGCCCTAATAACTAGGCTCGTACGGGAATAAAGTGTCCTATTTGGTTATCTGGGCTTAGTCCTGGCCATCTCCGGCCCGGCCCTGTCGGCCCACCCAGGCCCGGCCCTAAAATCCAGGGCCTAGGCCCGATGGGCTTGCCCGTGGGCCGGGCTTGGGCCTGAGTTTTGAGCCCACCAGCAGGGCCTGGACGGGCTTGGGCTTGGTATATTGGCATTTTATAAGGAAGAGGCCTAGCCCACGGCCCTAAGCCCTAAGGGCTTTTCAGGGCTTTTTATCAGATGGGCCGGGCTTGGACTTGAAAAGTAGGCCCGATGGTAGGGCCTGGGAGGGCCTGGGCCTCAGTTTTCTGCCATGGGCTTTTTTGGCCCGGCCCAAGCCCGTCCCGGCCCGGCCCATGGCCAGGTATGACTGGGCTGCATCAAATTCTTGCATAGTACGGAACTTAAAGTACTCCTTAGCCTGGCCTGATAGAAACGGCCGAATCGACCGTTTCTAGCGATCCAGGTTGAGGAGATCCATATCGAGGGCACATGGGTGGGTCGAGATGCACGAGGGGATGCAAGGATGCGTACACGATGTACGCGGTTTCTTCTTCTATCTTCAGTAAGCTCCTTCTTAATCCTCTTTCTTCCGCCGCATAGGTGCCTTTGCGGCGGAGGCAGAGTGCCTGAACAGCTCCTACGCCATCAGCAGCACGACGAGGCCGAGCTGACGTAGTAGATCCTGACGCGCTTCGCCTCTAAGCTGGGCATCACGTTCGAGTTCACCGCCGTCGCGTTCGACCCCTTCAGCCCCTCGCCATCCCAAGCCTATCGGCGGTGCCCGATGAGACCGTTGTCATGCACATAACAGTCGACACAGAAACCTGCAGGCCGACGACGGCCTCCCTCCACGCCGTGAAGCAGCTTCAGCCAGCCATCGTCGTGTGCGGCGATCACGGCTGCGACCGCGCCGACCTACGGCTCTCGAGCCACGCGCTCAACATCGTCCGCTCATGCACCGCGCTCAACGACCTGCAGAAGAGCGCGACGACGTAATACATGCCGGTGGCGGCCAGTCCACCACCCTCTTCTGCTGCTGGTTGTTCCCCTTCCCTGCTCGGTATCTATCGACCATTGATGAGCTCCAGGGACTCTGCTCGCCACGGCGGTGGGAGGCTTGCTCGTCGACCCGAAGAGGTCGGCGTTCCACACGTGCAAGCCCGAGGCAGTGGACTGTCGCCTCGACGCCGAGTCCGATGGCGGCGCGACGTACTAGTTCCTTGTGTCCTCGTCATCGTTCATTGCAATCGCCATGGCACTGTGTGTTATGGTTAGCTGTTAAGTCTTAATCATATCCCATGCATGCAACCAAACAACATGCACTAGTATGAGCACAGCCAATGCGAGCAACCAAAACACAACGCGTAGAGGCGTTGCTCTGATGCAGAAAGAGGGGATGCATGCAACCAATCAATATGCAGATGATGTTGTTTTGCCTGCATATGCTTAGCCAGACCCAACTGAGACAAGTATGCAAAAGGGCAAAAAAGATGTAGGTAACCAAACGCATCCCATGTGTGTCCACACGCAGTATGTTGTGCTGCTGCGCTCTGTTTTTTTAGTGATGCTTCAGAGAAACTAGCACCGGTTTCTGCGATAAATCGCGTGTGCACATGCGGCCACGCGAGGTCGTTATCTGCACCACTCGTCCCCACGTGATTCGTGCTAGCGCAATACAACGTTGCCGTATAATCTCCCCTTGGCAGCGTACACCAGCTGGTATAGCGCTCGTATTCGCGTCTGCGCCACAGTAAAGGCCCACATGGCAGCCTGTAGTGACAACGGCTAGCAGCACCAGGCGGGAGCGAGACACGCAGATGCATTTATTGCACGGGACATGGCCATTCGAAGCTGCTCCCCTTCTCCATTCCTCACAGCTTAGCTGGGCTTGCAAATCATGTGTTCGTCCACGTCCCGTAGTAGTTCATGTTGGGGAACGTAGTAATTTCAAAAAATTTCCTACGCACACACACAGGATCATGGTGATGCATAGAAACGAGAGGCGAGAGTGTTGTCCACGTACCCTCGTAGACCAAAAGCGGAAGCATTAGCACAACGCGGTTGATGTAGTCGTACGTCTTCACGATCTGAACGATCCAAGTACCGAACGTACGGCACCTCCGAGTTCAGCACACATTCAGCTCGATGACGTCCCGCGAACTCCGATCCAGCAGAGCTTCACGGGAGAGTTCCGTTAGCACGACGGTGTGGTGACGGTGATGATGTTGCTACCGGCGCAGGGCTTCGCCTAAGCACCGCTACGATATGACCGAGGTGGAATATGGTGGAGGGGGGCACCGCACACGGCTGGAATAGATCAATCGATCAACTTGTGTGTCTAGAGGTGCCCCCTGCCCCCGTATATAAAGGACCAGGGGGAGGAGGCGGCCAGCCAGGAGGAGGGCGCGCCAGGAAGGAGTCCTACTCCCACCGGGAGTAGGACTCCTTCTTTTCCTAGTTGGAGTAGGAGGGGGAAAAGAAGGGAAGGAGAGAGGAGGAAGGAAAGGGGGGCGCCCCCCTCCTTGTCCAATTCGGACTAGAGGGGGAGGGGGCGCGCGGCCTGCCCTAGCCGCCCCTCCTCTTCTCCACTAAGGCCCATCTTGGCCCATTAAACTCCCCGGGGGTTCCGGTAACCCCCCGGTACTCCGGTATATGTTCGAAACTCCCCGAAACCATTCCGGTGTCCGAACATAGTCGTCCAATATATCGATCTTTACGTCTCGACCATTTCGAGACTCCTCGTCATGTCCGTGATCATATCCGGGACTCCGAACTACCTTCGGTACATCAAAACACAAAACTCATAATACCGATCATCATCTAACTTTAAGCGTGCGGACCCTACGGGTTCGAGAACTATGTAGACATGACCGAGACACGTCTCCGGTCAATAACCAATAGCGGAACCTGGATGCTCATATTGGCTCCTACATATTCTACGAAGATCTTTATCGGTCAAACCGCATAACAACATACGTTGTTCCCTTTGTCATCGGTATGTTACTTGCCCGAGATTCGATCGTCGGTATCTCAATACCTAGTTCAATCTTGTTACCGGCAAGTCTCTTTACTCGTTCTGTAATACATCATCCCGCAACTAACTCATTAGTTACAATGCTTGCAAGGCTTATAGTGATGTGCATTACTGAGTGGGCCCAGAGATACCTCTCCGACAATCGGAGTGACAAATCCTAATCTCGAAATACGCCAACCCAACAAGTACCTTTGGAGACACCTGTAGAGCATCTTTATAATCACCCAGTTACGTTGTGACGTTTGGTAGCACACAAAGTGTTCCTCCGGTAAACGGGAGTTGCATAATCTCATAGTCATAGGAACATGTATAAGTCATGAAGAAAGCAATAGCAACATACTAAACGATCAAGTGCTAAGCTAACGGAATGGGTCAAGTCAATCACATCATTCTCCTAATGATGTGATCTCGTTAATCAAATGACAACTCATGTCTATGGCTAGGAAACATAACCATATTTGATCAACGAGCTAGTCTAGTAGAGGCATACTAGTGACACTCTGTTTGTCTATGTATTCACACATGTATTATGTTTCCGGTTAATACAATTCTAGCATGAATAATAAACATTTATCATGATATGAGGAAATAAATAATAACTTTATTATTGTCTCTAGGGCATATTTCCTTCAGTTCAACACCACCTCCATCTCACCACACGAGCAATAAGATGCCTCCACTCCCTCTCACCGACTACGTGCTCTAGTTTGTCTTCGGGACTGAACTAAACCCCGGCATGGGGTAAGTGTTTCTAAATCCTTTCATGCCTTCTTCTCCAGGGCGTGCTAATCTTTCTTCCTGCTGCAACATGGAGGGTGTAGTTTTTGGAAGTGGGAGAACGAGTACATGCAGTACTTCAGCGCGCGGTGGGGACATCTGATTTCGCATGCGCCGGTCCATCGCCAAGTCACACTTCTCGAGCAGAACCAGTCATTCCTAAAGAACATTTCCATGCTGTGCCTCTCAAACTTGATGGTCATGGTCACTATGTTCCTCCACAAGTTCTGAAGTATCATTCCGGCTGCATAGGAAGCGCCGTAGTCATAATACATGTGTTCATCTTCTTCTGCTCAGTGCACTTCATGCATCCCGCGCATGGCCTTGGCCAAGAGCTGCCTCCTTAGAACTACGTAGTTTATCCCCTCTGCGTAGGGACTGCCGTTTTCTTTTTCATATGTTCCACTTTTTGCTGGCCGAGCTGCATGTATCACCCAGTACGTTTAGCTTGCTCATGCAGGCTGCGAGCTGGTCTATCAATAAATTATTTAGCCACCTTTGTGGGCCGACGCCCCTGCTGCAATTAGCCTGTCTCTAATCACAAAACGTGTGCAAATACATCGAGCGTAAATGTGCGTACACCAAACAGCAGTGTATGCCATAAATTGCCCAATTGAAGTCATTGCCCAGCTCCCCTGAACCGAATAACAACACCCAGCATGATTACTTCAATTAACACGCACTGCAGCGGAGCAGTTATGACCCACCCCGGACGGGCGTCCCCCGCGGGCCGAATCGCTAATGGATAAGGCTGTATTCCTACGATGATAAATGCGTGCGGGCCCACACGCGTGAGGGTATAATGGGTGTATTCCCATTTCGTAAGAAATTAACATTGTGCAGTATTGGGCGTTGGGGGCAAGATGCTATATTAGATGCCGATAACGACGCGCTGCGGACGCACAAGATAACGGCAGCGCGTGGCCGCATGTCCTCAAAATTCGCGTCGCGGTTTCTGACTTAAACCAGAACCGATGTTCTGCTTCGGGACGGATAGCCCCACCACGCATGGTGCTAGTCAGCATCAGGACTAATTACCTCAATCAATGTTTAAGGACACGTGGCTCCATTACCGTAGCCCGTCCAGATAAGGTATGCCTTGTTTTCGCTTGGCTTGGTTGCGCGTCATTCTCCATGCAATAATTCTCACGATCAAGTGACCCACGTCACGGGATTGCTCCCTTCGCTATACCATCATAGCGTTAGGGGTGGCATAACCCATTAATTTTTGTATAAGAGATACGGGTGAGAGCTTTATCAAAGGGAAAAAGACAAAGTGATTAGAGATATTAGGTGACTTCAGCATGGGGAGTAGCATCTATGATAATCACCATGTTTTTTCTACGGTCAACCCAGGAGCTGATATGTTTAACACCCCCCCACCCTCCACCCGGGGGTCTTCTAAGCATGCGCCGTTGCAAATAAAGAAGCAACCTCAAGGTGGGCCATACGATGAACTGACGCTCAAAGTCGTTACTTGGGTGCTTAGGGTTGTGCTCGTGCAGGGCAACAATGGCGGCGAAGAGGAGCGACACAGAGGTCAAAAGTGAGGGGAGGCAGTCTGGGGATGAAGAGACGATGCAAAGGAAGGGTAAACGTGAAAAGAGGAATGTGGCGGTGACATTGAGGAGCAAGCTAAGCTTTTGGTGTTGAGATCACGCGCCTACTAGCCAACCACCTCCAACGCCGCCAATAGACCTTAGAACACAAGCGGCGATGCCGATACAAACGAGCAAAGACCAGGGAGGCAATGCGAACCAGCAACAACCCACATCAGAGAGAACCCCTCCCCAGACCAACCCGCGCACATGCCATCTGCCGCACAACACAACTAGCTTCATGAACTTGGCCGCTAAGAGCATCTACAACCAGACCACTCATATTTTCACCAAACGTCCGGGCGAGTAGCCCGGTCACGGCTTGGACACGAGAGAGAAGGGGGAAAGGCACCCAACCGGACACCCACATTGTCCTCATATGTCTAGGATGTCCGCAAATCTCCATATCCACGCCATATCTATATCTATACTGTAATGCCATAGCTGTAATGCCATTGTTCGACCAAAAATCTATACCCACAATTTAATCCCCACAATAGGAAGCAAAAGAACACTTCTCCAGCAGTCAAAGAGTAGCAAATACAATGAGAGTGCAAATACCAGATAGCAATAGCAGAGTGCAGATAGCATCAACCTTTTCTTCTAGGCTGTTTGAATCTTTGGCATTGATTTGGTTAAAAGAAATGGAATAGGGAGTGGAGCGAACAGGTTGATTGAGTGGCAGTTTTTGTTCAACAAATAATTTTATAGGTCCTCGAATATATGTTTTTGGACGCAAGTCCATGTATGTGTTTATTCATTTTCACAAATGCGGCAATGGCCTTTTCTAGTGTCTATAAACTTGTCATGACCAACAGGTGCATAGAGTTTTGTCGTAGCTTTTTCAAAATAAGAATATCGATCTCACATGAAGTGATCTTTGTCTCTTGTAGGATACTGGGATGTGCCTGCAAGTTCATTATGGTCCAAAGGAAGAGCGAATGCAGTGGTTGAAATATTGCCGATGGAGAGCATCGTCGAGGCCGACCATATGTGTCATCGCCATCACTCCTCCACGAGCCAGTGACTCCGACTTCACCAAAACAAACCACTGACGAGCCCGCACTGCAACAATCTGCATGAAGCCTGCATTGACCTATGCCAAACAGTTGGCCACCAAGAGTAACGACGAGACAACTCCGACTTAGATGACAATCAAGTGCAGAAGAAAAATGAAAATCTTGCACCGACAAAGACCTCACGAAGACCAGTGAACACCCGTCATCATTGTTGCCCATGCCCCACAAAGGCAGCTCTGACTGCATGATGAAAGAGACCATGAGGAGACCAGACAGACACGCCGGAAAGAGCCAACTACCAAGACCCTGCCACGACCCTACACCACACGCCACCAACATCGTCACCAAACAAGTCACCATACCGAAAGGTAGGAGAGCCGTCAACCTCACAACCATGCGAAACAAGCTGTCGCAGATCCACAATGCCCACCGGCTCCAATACTATGCCTTTAAGAAGGGAGCGATACAAAGCATCACCATCGTCCGCTTGACATGAGCTAGGGTTTCCCCAAGAGCCGAGGGAAGGGGGAAGGCAAGCTCACAACTATGCCCCCAATAGGAAAACGGTGCCCACAGGTGTTATCATCACCGACTCCTACCACAACCGGAGCAGGGCACTTGCCCCAAGCAGATCATCCACTCCACTTCCCAGTGAAGGCCAATGGACCCTGCAACCCGTCACTAGCCTGCTCTCCACACCAGTGTTGGGGAACGCAGTAATTTCAAAAAAATTCCTACGCACACGCAAGATCATGGTGATGCATAGCAACAAGAGGGGAGAGTGTTGTCTACGTACCCTCGTAGACCGTAAGCGGAAGCGTTATGACAACGCGGTTGATGTAGTCATATGTCTTCACGATCGACCGATCCTAGCACCGAAGGTACGACACCTCCGCGATCTGCACACGTTCAGTTCGGTGACGTCCCACGAACTCACGATCCAGTAGTGTGTCGAGGGAGAGCTTCGCTAGCACGACGGCGTGATGACGGTGATGATGAAGCTACCGGCGCAGGGCTTCGCCTAAGCACTACGACGATATGACCGAGGTGGATTATGGTGGAGGGGGGCACCGCACACGGCTAAGAGATCAATGATCAACTTGTGTGTCTATGGGGTGCCCCCTCCCCCGTATATAAAGGAGTGGAGGAGGGGGAGGGTCGGCCCTCCTATGGCGCGCCCCATGGGGAGTCCTACTCCCACCGGGAGTAGGATTCCCCCCTTCCCTAGTTGGACTAGGAGTGGAAGGAAGGGGGAGGAAGGAGGAAGGAAGGGGGGGGGGGGCGGCCCCCTCCCAATTCAGATTGGGCTTGGGGGGCGCGCCCCCTCCTTTGCTCCATTCTCCTCTCTCCCACTATGGCCCAATAAGGCATGTATACCTCCCGGGGGGTTCCGGTAACCTCCCGGCACTCTGGTTTTCTCCGAAATCACCCAGAACACTTCCGGTGTCCGAATATAGCCGTCCAATATATCGATCTTTATGTCTCGACCATTTCGAGACTCCTAGTCATGTTCGTGATCATATCCGGGACTCCGAACTACCTTCAATACATCAAAGCACATAAACTCATAATACCGATCGTCACAGAACGTTAAGCGTGCGGACCCTACGGGTTTGAGAACTATGTAGACATGACCGAGACACGTCTCCGGTCAATAATCAATAGCGGAACCTGGATGCTCATATTGGCTCCCACATATTCTACGAAGATCTTTATCGGTCAAACGCATAACAACATACGTTGTTCCCTTTGTCATCGGTATGTTACTTGCTCGAGATTCGATCGTCGGTATCTCAATACCTAGTTCAACCTCATTACCGGCAAGTCTCTTTACTCGTTCCGTAATGAATCATCCCGCAACTAACTCATTAGTTTCATTGCTTGCAAGGCTTATAGTGATGTGCATTACCGAGAGGGCCCAGAGATACCTCTCTGACAATCGAAGTGACAAATCCTAATCTTGATCTATGCCAACTCAACAAGTACCATCGGAGACACCTGTAGAGCACCTTTATGATAACCCAGTTACGTTGTGACGTTTGGTAGCACACAAAGTGTTCCTCTGGTATTCGGGAATTGCATAATCTCATAGTCATAGGAACATGTGTAAGTTATGAAGAAAGCAATAGCAACAAACTAAACGATCATAGTGCTAAGCTAAAGGATGGGTCATGTCAATCACATCATTCTCTAATGATGTGATCCCGTTCATCAAATGACAACTCATGTCAATGGCTAGGAAACTTAACCATCTTTGATCAACGAGCTAGTAAGTAGAGGCATACTAGTGACATTCTGTTTGTCTATGTATTCACACATGTACTAAGTTTCCGGTTAATTCAATTCTAGCATGAATAATAAACATTTATCATGATATAAGGAAATAAATAATAACTTTATTATTGCCTCTAGGGCATATTTCCTTCAACCAGGCCTAGGGACATTCGGTCACCGTCGCCGCATCACAGCCACCGCACCTCGCGAAGCAGGCGGACAAGGCCACAACAGATACCCCGAAGGCCGCCCGAATCCGGCCATGCTTGGCCAGATCCGGCAACCACCAACCTCCCCACTGGCACAAACAAAGCATCCGCGCTGCCCAGCCGAGTAGAGCTGGAGACCTAGCCGGGGAGCATTGAGACCGGAGTGCCACCAGGCCCAGCAACCGCACTGCCGCGTGGCCACAACAGTTGCCAACCACCAAAAGGTAGGCCATTGCCTGAGATCCAGAGAGCTTCCCATGTTGCAATGGCTCAGGAGAGCCCCACCGCGGTCGTCCGTTGCACGGGCTTAGTCCAACCCCGTCATTTGGCGGCGGGGAGAGGAGGCGGAGGAGAGAGGGGTGGAGCCAGTTGGAAGGCTCTGCCCGAGCCACTCGGAGGCGGCGTGG
The DNA here is from genome assembly GCF_018294505.1 of Triticum aestivum. Lineage (NCBI taxonomy): Eukaryota > Viridiplantae > Streptophyta > Magnoliopsida > Poales > Poaceae > Triticum > Triticum aestivum. Next base: position 390,804,015 of record NC_057796.1, read on the forward strand.
GGACAAGAGGAACGGGAAATCAAACATAGTTTTTTTTCGAGAGTACGCTAAGGGTGTACCATATTTTTATAGAAGAAAGAAAGACAATTTACAAGAAGATCGCGCGCACTGCGAACAGGGCTCGATCGAATACCGACACCAACACCTACAGCTAAACTAAGGCTACTCTCTCGCTAACTGATCTAAGCCTCCAGCACCAGCCTTCCTCGAGTCCTTAGTTTCTGCGATGATGTGCCCCTTCAGTTGCGTGGGGGACAGCTGCTGAGCGGTCCTACCTAACACCCTGGCATTCCGCTGCTTCCAACGTGACCAGGTTGTCACCATGAATAGGGAGTCAAATCCTCTTCTCTCCCTCCCGTGAAGGGTGTCCCTTCCTAAGGGGTCAGACAAGGAGCTAGGTTCTAAGGGATTTGTTAGAGATACTCTTATCCAAAACTATGACAAGCCCAAGCTGCTCGAGGACGATGCGGGTCTGCCTCTTCGCCGGGCGAGACTCAATGGTCACCGGCGGCCCGATGAACTCCGCATCCGCCTGCGTCTTAATCTCCAGGAAGTTGAGCTCGGGTCGCGGTCGGCCGAGCCTCCACAAGGCAATGCCATAGACACACGCGACCACCTCCGCCGTCTCAAACGTGTAGAGCCAATACAACCGACTGTCACATTGAAACTCAACACTGAAGCGGCTAGATGGCCGCGCCCGAATGCCGCGGTAGTCAGACTAGGCCTTCACGAGTTTCAGCAGCATCGTCCGTGGTGGCGGCCGAATTTGGTGGTGCGGCGCGACAACAGTAGCGGTCTGGCCCAGCGACGATGAAGTAGGAAGATGCGGTGGCAAGACGGTAGCGGTGTGCTACCTCTTGAGCATGCGTTGGTTTTCCCTTGAAGAGGAAAGGGTGATGCAGCAAAGTAGCGTAAGTATTTCCCTCAACTTTTGAGAACCAAGGTATCAATCCAGTAGGAGACTACACGCAAATTGCCTATTACCTGCACAAACAATCAAGAACCTTGCAACCAACGCGATAAAGGGGTTGTCAATCCCTTCACGGTCACTCGCAAAAGTGAGATCTAATAAAGATGGTAAAGTAAATATTTTTGGTATTTTTGTTGTATAGATTGGAAAGTAAAGATTGCAAAATAGTAAACGAGATGCGATGTATATAAAAGAGATGTAATATAATAGGAAAGAGACACGGGGGCCATAGGTTTCACTAGTGGCTTCTCTCAAGATAGCATGTATTACGGTGGGTGAACAAATTACTGCCGAGCAATTGATAGAAAAGCGCATAGTTATGAGAATATCTAGACAATGATCATGAACATAGGCATCACGTCCGTGTCAAGTAGACCGAAACAATTCTGCATCTACTACTATTACTCCACACATCGACCGCTATCCAGCATGCATCTAGAGTATTAAGTTCATAAGAACAGAGTAACACATTAAGCAAGATGACATGATGTAGAGGGATAAACTCAAGCAATATGATATAAACCCCATCTTTTTATCCTCGATGGCAACAATACAATACATGCTTTGCTGCCCCTGCTGTCACTGGGAAAGGACACCGCAACATTGAACCCAAAAGCTAAGCACTTCTCCCATTGCAAGAAAGATCAATCTAGTAGGCCAAACTAAACCGATAATTCGAAGAGACTTGCAAAGATATCAAATCATGCATATAAGAATTCAGAGAAGAACCAAATATTATTCATAGATAAACTTGATCATAAATCCACAATTCATCGGATCTCGGCAAACACACCGCAAAAAGATACTACATCGAATAGATCTCCAAGAACATCGAGGAGAACTTTGTATTGAGAATCAAAGAGAGAGAAGAAGCCATCTAGCCAATAACTATGGACCCGAAGGTCTGTGGTAAACTACTCACACATCATCAGAGAGGCTATGGTGCTGATGTAGAAGCCCTGAAAGATCGTGGATGTCGCCTAGAGGGGGGGTGAATAGGCGCTTTAAAATAATTACGGTTTAGGCTTGAACAAATGCGGAATAAACCTAGCGGTTAATTTGAGAAGCACAAAACCTACAACAACTAGGCTCACCTATGTGCACCAACAACTTATGCTAAGCAAGATAAACAACTAAGTGATAGCAAGATATATGACAAGAAACAATATGGCTATCACAAAGTAAAGTGCATAAGTAAAGGGTTCGGGTAAGAGATAACCGAGACACGCGGAGACGCCGATGTATCCCGAAGTTCACACCCTTGCGGATGCTAATCTCCGTTTGGAGCGGTGTGGAGGCACAATGCTCCCCAAGAAGCCACTAGGGCCACCGTAATCTCCTCACGCCCTCGCACAATGCAAGATGCCGTGATTCCACTAAGGGACCCTTGAGGGCGGTCACCGAACCCGTACAAATGGCAACCCTTGGGGGCGGTCATCGAACCCATACACTTTGGCAACCCTTGGGGGCGGTCACCGGAACCCGTCAAATTGCTTGGGGCGATCTCCACAACCTAATTGGAGACCCCGACGCTTGCCCGGAGCTTTACACCACAATGATTGAGCTCCGGACACCACCAACCGTCTAGGGCGCCCAAGCACCCAAGAGGAACAAGCTCAAGGGCACCAAGCACCCAAGAGTAATAAGCTTCTCAACTTGTAACTTCCACGTATCACCGTGGAGAACTCAAACCGATGCACCAAATGCAATGGAAAGGGCACACGGAGTGCCCAAGTCCTTCTCTCTCAAATCCCACCGAAGCAACTAATGCTAGGGAGGAAAATGAGAGGAAGAACAAGAAGGAGAACACCAAGAACTCCAAGATCTAGATCCAAGGGGTTCCCCTCACATAGAGGAGAAAGTGATTGGTAGAAATGTGGATCTAGATCTCCTCTCTCTTTTCCCTAAAAAACTAGCAAGAATCCATGGAGGGATTGAGAGTTAGCAAGCTCGAAGAAGGTCAACAATGGGGGAAGAACACGAGCTCAAAGGATTAGGTTCATTGGGGAAGAAGACCCCCTTATATAGTGGGGGAAGAAATCCAGCCGTTACCCCCACTTCAGCCCCACAGAGAGCGGTACTACCGCTCGGCCAGCGGTACTACCGCTTGGCCCTATAAGCGGTACTACCGCTCCCCCTCGCGGTACTGCCGCTGGGCCCAGAGCGGTACTACCGCGGTGGCAGGGCGGTACTACCGCAAACGAGCGGTACTACGGCCCCCACTGCCGCGGCTAGTACCGTAAAACCCGACACGAAAAAGACCCCTCGAATCGAGGCGGTACTAGCACGAGACCGCAGCGGTACTACGGCTGGGGGCTACCAGTGGTACTACCGCTCTAGAGTAGTACTACCGCTTGTAGCACTCAAGTGGTACTACCGCTCCGGCCCGCGGTACTACCGCTAGGAAACCAAAACTGCCATAACTTCTGCATATGAGCTCCGAATTGAGCAAACTCAAGCTTGTTGGATTGAGGAAGACAAGTAGCATCAAGGTTATAGTAAGAAGAGGCAGGGGAGGTATGCCAACAAATAGAGGAGTGAAACCTCCAACCGAGAAGAACCGACATAACCTCCAACATCGAAAACATCATAGAAGATGTGAGTGAACTCCGTTTTCGATGAACTCGAGCTTGTCATCAAGATGACCATAAGCTCCAAAACTCACATAGAGAAGAACCAAACAAGAACCAAGAAAGATGATGCAAGGATGCAATGGTTTGAGCTCTCTACGAATGATACGATCAAGCTACTCATCGAGAGCCCCCCTTGATAGTACGGCAATCGATCCTATAACCCGGTCTCCCAACAACCATCATGAGACCGGTAAAATAGAAAACCTATCAAGGGCAAACCTTTGCCTTGCACATGGCCCACTTGAGCTAGATGATGACGATCTTGACTCCCTCAAGTTGGACCACCTTTCTTGGTTGCGTTGGCTCGATGAAGACTAGTTGATTGCTCCCCCATACTCCACTATGGGTGAGCCACTCTTCCGCACATCTTCACAAGTCCATTGTCACCACAATGGACGGCAAGCTTCAAGCATTTGATCTCTTCATGATGCTTCACTTGAACTTGCACACCGCAACATCTTCACAAGTCCATTGTCACCACAATGGATGGCAAGCTTCAAGCATTTGATCTCTTCATGATGCTTCACTTGAACTTGCACACCGCAACCTAACCCCACAAAGAACTCTCACGAAGAACATGGGTTAGTACACAAAGCGTAATTGACAATTCTTACCACACCATGGGATCGCTTGATCCCTCTCGGTACATCTTCTACGCTTTGTGAGTTGATCAAGTTGATTCACTCTTGACTTAGTCTTGATCAACCATGAATCTTTTCAACTCTCTTCATTTGGATGATGTCTTGAAGATATACATGAATGATCACACAATCTTCTTCTCCAAGACATGCTTGCAATAAGCTCAACTCTCACATGACCAATCTTTGGATAATTCCTTAATAACACCTTGGTCACCACATAAACTCCTTGAAACCAACACATGAACTTCAAGAAATGCCTATGGACAAATCCTTCAAATATAACTCAAGGCAACCATTAGTCCATAGAGATTGTCATCAATTACCAAAACCAAACATGGGGGCACCGCATGTTCTTTCAAGTCCTCCGTGATCGATTCCCCCTCCGGCGGAGCGCCGGAAAAGGCCCCAAGATGGGATCTCACGGGTACAGAAGGTTGCGGCGGTGGAAAATTGGTTTCGTGGCTCCCCCTGATGTTTTTTAGGGTATAAGAGTATATATAGGCGGAAGAAATAGGTCGGTGGAGCTCCGTGGGGCCCATGAGGGTGGGGGCGCGCCCTCCTGCCTCGTGACCACCTCGCGGTGTTCCAGACTTCAACTCCAAGTCTTCTGGATTGCGTTTGTTCCAAGAAAGATCCTCACGAAGGTTTCGTTCCGTTTGCTATTCCTTTTCTGCAAAACACTGAAATATGCAAAAAACAGAAACTGGCACTGGGCCTTTGGTTAATAGGTTAGTCCCAAAAATAATATAAAAGAGCATATTAAAACCCATTAAACATCCAAAACATATAATATAATAGCATGGAACAATAAAAAATTATAGATATGTTGGAGACGTATCACGGTGCGGCCGATTGGAGGAAGGGAACGACGGATCCGAGCGGCGGTGTGGTACGTCAACGATGGCGATGGCCGGATCCGGCCAGATTCGGTGGGGCACCGGCGCCGTGGGAGGGTTTGCGGCGTCGGGAGGCTGCGGCAAAATTTCGCATGTGACGGTGGGGCATGCACGCAACTGGCTTTTGGTTTGTTTGGGTTTGTGGCAGCAGCCCACGTGCCGCATACGCACACGGCGCTGCCGCTTTTTTGTCTACCCAAAAAACTATTTGCAACCAATTGTAACAAAGACATTTCTTTTGTTCAAAAGTCCAATAAAACGGTTATGCCCTGGAATAATAGAGTTGTTGTTGGATATGCTCTTACACCATCCAAGTAGTACATCACTACCCAAAGGTTCAGGCCGGATTGTAGGAACTAGCTAGGAAGTGGGTGATACGTTTTTGTATTTCTATGAGAAGAAATACGGCACCCATGATTCCCAGTAGTAAGTCGTCGGCATATCATGCGTAACAAATCCTTATTAATAAGGAATGGCTTTTAAAAGGGGCCAGACCTCTCTCTAACCTCCCTCCGGTCCTTTTTACTCTGCACATTAGATTTCTGTCAAGTCAAACTTTATAAAGTTTGACCAAATTTATGTTAAAGAATACACACATCTACAATACCAAATATATACTATGAAACTACATTTCATAATGAATCTAACAATATTGATTTGACTGTGAATATTGGTATTTTTTCCTATAAGCTTGGTCAAAGTAGAGATAATTTGACTTCGGACAAAACTTATATGCGAACTAAAAAGGACTGGAGGGAGTATGCCTATGAGGTAAGTTTCTAACATCGTGAACCAGATCATCACACTCGTCAAGGTCAGAACGAAGTCTTGTCTGAAAAGAAACGTTACAATAAGCATCAACTTCTTTAACAATGCAGTTTTTGCTAGAATTTTGTCTATTATGGGCCAACCCAATAGCAGTTTTAGAAATTCCTAATAAATCCTAGAGGCCCACGCAGCTCATTCATGCAAGGCAAGAGGTGGAACTAAAGTTTAGTCCCACATTGCTAGTTTAGAGGGAGTTGGACCTCTTTATAAGGGAGGTTCTTTCCCCACATGTATGAGCATGAGAACAAGAGGGACATCCACGTGCGCTCCTCCTCCGCCGCCCGCCTCGCCACGCCTCGGCACGACGCGCCGCGCCGCGGGTTGCGGGAATGAGCCGAGCCGATGTCTAAATTTTTGCCACGCACGACGGGTATACGAAAGGTCACACGGAAGCTGAAAAGTTTTTCGATAGTGGAGTTTGAATGCGAACGGTGCAGCCCTTCGGCTGCTAGCTGTTCGCTTCATCTTCGTCTCTTCATTTCACCTTTCGTCGCTGCCCTCTCACCTCCTTCTCTCGCGCCTATAAAAGGGAGGTCGCTCCTCTCAGAGAGACGCACCAGACCTTCTCCTTCCTCTCGCCACCGGTTCCAATCTCTGAGCTGCTGCTGTCTTCCTCATCCCGGCTTGCGGCGTGCACCGCGAGTCGGGACAGTAGGCCTCCGAAATCGCACCTCTTTGAGTCCTGTACGGGAGAAGGGTGATAAGGTTTTTGGGGAGCGCTCCGCGCGACTACTGACTTCTTCATCACGGACTCCGACGGCTACTTCCCCGACGACGAATTCTTCCGCGACGTCGACAACCTCATCAACGACATGGCTGGAGAGGATGTCGACCCCAAGTCTAGTGCTTCTGCTGCTGTCCCGTACGTGTTCTTCCTCTTTCTATTAGAAGTCCTGCCACAGTTCTTTGCTCTAGCCTCTGCCCTACATATGTTAGGTTCTACTTCATATATGCAACTTCATCTAGTGTCTGTTCTAGATGTGTTTAGCTCAAGTTCATATATGCAGATGCTATTTACCTTCTCTCTGTCAGATTGCATGACTTGCTTTATCTCTGCTATATTAGTCATGCTTTATTCAGCATTTCCGTTAATAAAATCATTCGGTAAATTGCTCATATTTCCAACAATCCAAAAACCTTATTATAGGCAATTCACCCCAAGTGGTTTTGCTGCTTCCATGAGACCTCCTATGTTTGAGGGTATCCACTATAAGAGGTGGTGCGTGAGAGCAGTCTTATGGTTTCAAACCATGAGTTGCTATGACGCCACTCTTGGCAAACCTGAAGGAGAGCTTGATGCTCAACAGGCACAAGCTTTTCAGAAAATGGATACTCTGTTTAAGGCTGCTCTCTTGAGTGTTCTTGGTGAGAACATAGTTGATGCTTATGCGTCAATTGATAATGGAAAAGATATGTGGGATGCACTTGAGGCCAAGTTTGGGGTCTCAGATGCTGGCACTGAGCTGTACATCATGGAGCAGTTCTATGATTACAGGATGACTGAAGAGCGCTCCGTGGTTGAGCAAGCTCATGAGATACAGTCATATGCTAGAGAACTTGAGCACTTCAGTTGTATGCTACCGGACAAGTTTGTTGCCGGAGGTATCATCACTAAGCTTCCTCCTTCGTGGAGGAACTTTGCTACCTTACTGAAGCATAAGAGACAAGAGTTTTCCGTCCCGGATCTCATTGGCACTCTTGATGTGGAAGAAAAGGCGAGAGCAAAGGACACACGTGCTCGAGGTATTGAGGGAGGATCTAGTGCCATTGTGGTACAAAAGCAGAACTTCCAACCCCACAAGTTGAAGAACAAGGGCAAGTTTGATGGTAAAGCAAAGTTTGATGGGAAGAACAAGGCTGTCCAGCACAAGAACTTCAAGAAGAAGAATGACAAGAAGAAAGGTGTCTGTCATGTGTGTGGGGATCCTGATCATTGGGCTCCTAGTTTCCCTAATCGCTATGACAAGCGTCATCCTGGGAAAGGCGGAAAGACCGCTAATGTTGTCATTGGAGACACTGACATGAAGGATGTTGGGTATGGTATATTTCCCACTATTCTTTCAGTATGTCATTCTCCTGATTGGTTGATTGACACGGGTGCTAATGTGCATGTATGCGGTGATATTTCCATGTTTTCGTCTTATCAGACCGCAGGGACTTCAACCGTGCTGATGGGCAACGGTTCAAGTGCTTTTGTTCGTGGTGTTGGCACGGTCGATCTGAAGTTTACTTCGGGGAAGATCGTGCAGCTGAAGAACGTGCATTATGTCCCCTCCGTCAATAAAAATCTTGTTAGCGGATCTCTTCTGTGTAGAGATGGCTACAAGCTTGTCTTTGAGTCGAATAAATTTATAATATCCAAGTATGGAACCTTTGTTGGTAAAGGCTATGAGTCAGGAGGCCTGTTTCGTTTATCCTTATCAGACGTTTGCAATAAAGTTGTTAATCATATTTGCAACAATAGTGAATCAAATGTGTGGCATTCACGTCTTTGTCATGTTAACTTTGGTTGCATGTCGCGACTAGCGAAGTTGAACTTAATCCCTAGTTTCACCACTGTCAAGGGATCCAAGTGTCAAGTGTGTGTGCAAGCTAAGCAACCTCGTAAGTCTCATGTGACTGCGGAAACGAGAAATCTTGCACCACTAGAACTCATACATTCAGATCTATGTGAAATGAATGGTGTTTTGACAAAAGGTGGAAAGAAATATTTCATGACGTTAATTGACGACTCCACTAGATACTGCCGTGTGTATCTTCTGAAATCTAAGGATGAGGCTTTGAACTTTTTCAAGATCTATAAAGCTGAAGTGGAAAACCAACTTGATCGGAAAATCAAGAGGCTTAGGTCCGACCGTGGTGGAGAGTATTTTTCCAATGAATTTGATGCTTTTTGTGCGGAACATGGTATAATCCATGAGAGGACGCCTCCCTATTCACCTCAGTCAAATGGGGTGGCCGAAAGAAAGAACCGTACTCTAACTGATTTGGTTAACGCCATGTTAGACACATCGGGTCTCTCCAAGGCATGGTGGGGGGAGGCGATATTGACGGCATGTTATGTCCTAAACCGAGTTCCCACAAAGAACAAAGAGATAACTCCATTCGAGGAATGGGAGAAGAAAAGGTTAAAACTCTCTTATCTACGAACATGGGGTTGTTTGGCGAAAGTCAATGTTCCAATTCCAAAGAAGCGGAAGCTTGGACCAAAGACTATGGATTGTGTTTTCTTGGGATATGCTTTTCATAGCATTGGCTATAGATTCTTGGTTGTAAGATCTGAGGTACCTGACATGCATGTCGGTACGATCATGGAGTCGAATGATGCGACTTTCTTTGAAGATATCTTTCCCATGAAGGATATGGCTACCTCATCTAATCAGGAGATGCCTAGTTCATCGAATCAGGAACCAGTTACAATTACCAAACCTACAATTTCGATGGAACACTTTGAAAGTCCTGTGGAGGAGAACAATGAAGTTCCTACTAGGAGCAAGAGACAAAGGACTGCAAAATCCTTTGGTGATGATTTTCTTGTGTATCTCATAGATGACACTCCCAGTTCTATTTCAGAGGCCTATGCATCTGAAGATGCTGACTACTGGAAGGAAGCGGTTCGTAGCGAGATGGATTCCATCTTGGCGAATGAAACTTGGGAGATAACTGATCGTCCTTATGGGTGCAAACCTATAGGATGCAAATGGGTATTCAAGAAGAAACTTAGGCCTGATGGTACTATTGAAAAGTACAAGGCTCGGCTCGTGGCTAAGGGTTATACCCAAAAGGAAGGTGAAGACTTCTTTGATACTTACTCACCTGTGGCTCGACTGACCACTATTCGAGTTCTACTTTCACTAGCTGCCTCACATGATCTTCTCGTTCATCAAATGGATGTTAAGACTGCTTTCCTAAATGGAGAGTTGGACGAGGAAATTTATATGGAACAACCAGATGGGTTTGTAATAGATGGTCAGGAAGGGAAAGTGTGCAAGTTGCTGAAGTCTTTGTATGGACTCAAGCAAGCACCCAAACAGTGGCATGAGAAGTTTGAAAGAACTTTAACAGCTGCAGGCTTTGTTGTGAACAAAGCTGACAAATGTGTGTACTATCGCCATGGTGGGGGCGAGGGAGTTATCCTTTGCTTGTATGTTGACGACATACTAATTTTCGGAACAAATCTGAATGTCATCAAGGAGGTCAAGGATTTCCTATCTCGTTGTTTTGAGATGAAGGATTTAGGAGTGGCTGATGTCATTCTGAACATCAAGTTGTTGAGAGACTATGATGGTGGGATTACATTGCTTCAATCTCACTATGTGGAAAAGATCTTGAGTCGCTTTGGCTATAGTGACCGCAAGCCCTCTCCAACACCATATGATGTGAGTGTGTTACTTCGAAGGAATCAAAGAATTGCTAGAGATCAATTGAAGTATTCTCAGATCATTGGCTCGCTTATGTACTTAGCCAGTGCTACAAGACCTGACATCTCTTTTGCTGTTAGCAAACTGAGTCGGTTTGTCTCAAAACTAGGAGATGTGCATTGGAAAGCTCTAGAGAGAGTTTTGCGTTATTTGAAAGGCACTGCAAATTATGGAATTCACTACACTGGGCACCCAAAGGTGCTTGAAGGGTATAGTGACTCAAACTGGATCTCAGATGCTGATGAGATAAAGGCCACGAGCGGATATGTATTCACTCATGGAGGTTGCGCTATTTCTTGGAAGTCTTGCAAGCAGACCATCTTAACGAGGTCAACAATGGAAGCAGAAATCACAACACTAGATACAGCTACGGTCGAAGCAGATTGGCTTCGCCGGCTCTTGAATGACTTGCCGGTTGTTGAGAAACCTGTATCGGGTATCCTTATGAACTGCGACAATCAAACTGTGATCACGAAAGTGAGCAGCTCAAAGGATAACATGAAGTCATCAAGACACGTTCAGAGAAAGTTAAAGTCTGTCAGGAAAATGAGAAACTCCGGAGTTATTGCATTGGATTATATCCAAACGTCTAAAAATCTGGCAGATCCTTTTACTAAGGGTCTATCACATAATGTGATAGATAATGCATCAAGGAAGATGGGTATGAGACCCACAATATGAGCTGTTCACAGTGGTAACCTATTCTTTGTGATCTGAGATCCCGTGAATTAGATGTGGAAGACAAGTTGTTGGTCAACTGAGAGGAGAGTATCCTTACTATTAACAATACCACTCCATGAAGATGCAATACTCTTCTAATCTGCATGGCAGGTTGATGTATATCTTAATGTGTTCTAAGTGGCTCTTTTAAGCAAAGATGTTGTCCCACAGAACATCTTTTGAAGAACACACCTATATGAGTCTGATTGTTAAACGTCGCAATCTATGAGAGTAGGGTTCTCTCTAATAAACTCATGAAAGGTCTCGGAGTATGACGCATAAGCTCCACCCGCGGGGAAGACCCACGGTAGCCATGTATCGGTCAAGGCTTTATGTGAAGCTAGATTCGCAGAAAACTTGCAGTTCAAGGCCCAGTCCACTGTTTAAGTTGCTTACTAGTGTAGCATAGAGTTCTAGGTGGAAGTTCAACTTAACAGTCTCCACTGCAGTACCGGTATATAAAACAGTGTCTTGGAACCAAAGGCAAATTTTGTGTGCCTTTGGGATCTGGTGGGGGATTGCTGGAATTTTGTCTATTATGGGCCAGCCCAATAGCAGTTTCAGAAATTCCTAATAAATCCTAGAGGCCCACACAGCCCATTCGTGCAAGGCAAGAGGTGGAACTAAAGTCCCACATTGCTAGTTTAGAGGGAGTTGGACCTCTTTATAAGGGAGGTTCTTTCCCCACATGTATGAGCATGAGAACAAGACCTCGTCACGACGTGCCACGCCGCGGGTTGCGGGAATGAGCCGAGCCGATGTCTAAATTTTTGCCACGCACAACGGGTATACGAAAGGTCACACAGAAGCTGAAAAGTTTTTACGATAGTGGAGTTTGAATGCGAACGGTGCAGCCCTTCGGCTGCTAGCTGTTCGCTTCATCTTCGTCTCTTCATTTCACCTTCCGTCGCTGCCCTCTCACCTCCTTCTCTCGCGCCTATAAAAGGGAGGTCGCTCCTCTCAGAGAGAGGCACCAGAACTTCTCCTTCCTCTCGCCACCGGTTCCAATCTCTGAGCTGCTGCTGTCTTCCTCATCCCGGCTTGCGGCGTGCACCGCGAGTTGGGACAGTAGGCCTCCGAAATCGCACCTCTTTGAGTCCTGTACGGGAGAAGGGTGATAAGGTTTTTGGGGAGCGCTCCGCGCGACTACTGACTTCTTCATCACGGACTCCGACGGCTACTTCCCCGACGACGACTTCTTCCGCGACGTCGACAACCTCATCAACGACATGGCTGGAGAGGATGTCGACCCCAAGTCCAGTGCTTCTGCTGCTGCTGTCCCGTACGTGTTCTTCCTCTTTCTATTAGAAGTCCTGCCACAGTTCTTTGCTCTAGTCTCTGCCCTACATATGTTAGGTTCTACTTCATATATGCAACTTCATCTAGTGTCTGTTCTAGATGTGTTTAGCTCAAGTTCATATATGCAGATGCTATTTACCTTCTCTCTGTCAGATTGCATGACTTGCTTTATCTCTGCTATATTAGTCATGCTTTATTTAGTATTTCCGTTAATAAAATCATTCGGTAAATTGCTCATATTTCCAACAGTTTTGACCGTGACAAATACTAGTACGTAGTACAAGAAAGAGTAGGAAATTGAAGTTTCAAGGGGGCACCATTAAGCCAAGGACCATCCAGAAGCTTCAGCCTTCACTTCAAGCACCGATCTCTTCTAAATGCGGGGGAGGACAATGTCGCAGCAGGAGTCCTGAGTCAGGAGCTCATCAATGAAATAGCCCGTGAGCATGAATTCTTCGTCGCTGATCCTCTCCCTGATCTCGCGGTGGTCGTTGGAGAGCGGCTCGAGGTACCGGCGAACGTCGGCGCCGGCGCCGGTGAGGCGCAGGTAGAAGGCCCCGAGAGCTCGAAGGTACCTGTGCTCCTCGTTGCTGATGAACCCGACGACGGTCTCCCTGTCGGGCTGCATCTGGAGCATCTTGAGGGCGAGGCACAGGAAGGGGGTCGGCCTGCTGCGACCGTAGGTGCCGCTGACGTGGTCGAGCTCCACGGTCCTGCCGACGAGGGTCTCCGCAGTGAGGCCGAAGCACCGCTCCCTCCAGTAGCTGCTCCGGTAGATGCTGGACCGCACGGTCTTCTCCACCAGCCACTGCAGGTTCGCGGCGATGCGGCGGCGGAGCTCCACGGCCCAGTCGACGGGCGTCTCCGCCGTGAGGCCGGAGAACTGCTCCTCCGTCTCGCTCTCGCTCTCGTAGATGTTGGACCACTTGAGCTTCACCACCAGGGGTTGCGGCTGTGGGTTCGCGCTGTAGGAGACCACGAACCGCGGGGCCGTGCTGTTCGCCATCGTCTCCGGTCGGTTCTCTGCCATCGGCGGCCGAGGCGGCGGGAGTGGGTTTAAGATTGGGATTGGGATTGGGGTTTGCAGGCGATACCCTGGTAGACTACTATTTATAATAGACAGGCCAACCCCGCGGGAGCTTTTGAACCGACCTCGGCACGACCACGAAGTTTTTTGAGACAATTTTAGAACACAAGTTTTTTTAGCATTTTTTTAGCAATAAACTAGGCTTTATTCAATCGTTGGTATTGCTACCAGTATTACAGAAGTATCATGTGGTAGCCCCGACCAAATATGGCGGCCATGATCTAACTTTACAGCATGCCTAGCTAGTTTATGAGGCTCGAAATTCGAGGCTCTAGATTCAAACTTAAAACAGCAAGAATTAAAAGAAGATTGCCATGCAATAATCTCTTTTATGACTGCACCATAGTTTCCGCCTGAATTATCTTTAATATGCTTCACCACCTCTTGACAGTCCGACGCAATCATGAGGTTCTGGAGCCCCAGATCTTCCGCTAGCGATAATCCTTCTCTGCATGCCATAGCTTCGAGAGTAGGCGGATCAACCAGCCCTCTAATAACAAGCACCGAGGACCCCAGGTATTGTCCGTTATTGTTCCTGCACACCGCAACAGCTGCACCAACTCCACGAAAAACAGCAGCGTCAACATTGATCTTAGCAGAATCACCAGTGGCCGGAATCCATTTCCTTGGTGCTGCAGTAACTGGGATGTTCATACGGCTCGGTATTGGATTCTTCTCCTCCTCCAACTCTGATATGAAATGAGTGATGAACATGTATGTGGATAAAGGGCTTTGATTCAGCCCTTCATGGATCAGCTTCCGCCTCGCCCACCATATGGCCCATAGGGTAACTGCTACCTTGGTAAACTTGTCATGTGGAAGTTGTTCGATCATAGTAAATAACCATTTCTTTGCATCATTTTCAGTGTTACTCCGCAGATCATCAATTAGGTCCTGATCCACCAATGACCAAACACGCCGTGCAGCAGTACACTCAAGCAAACTATGCTTCCAAGAGTCCGGAGTTCCACAAATGGCACAAGAGCTGCTTGTGGTCATGTTTCGATGCATTCTGACGTTTTCCGTTGGGATAGATTGACGTGCAAGTCGCCACAAAAAAACTCTGATTTTAGCAGGAACCGTAGTTTTCCATAGCCGTTTCCAATCCGACTTCTCCTCCTAGCGGTTTGACGCACCTGGGCATGAATCCAGCCAATCTTCACGCCTCCTCTTAGTTTCAACAATCATACGATAACACGACCGTACACTGAACACGCCAGATTTCTCAAACATCCAAGACCAGTAGTCCTCCACATTCCTTTGACAAATCGGGATTTAAAAAATTGCTTGTGCATCAAAAGGCAGAAAGACCCGTTTCACTAACTCCATGTTCCAGCGGGCATTACCTGAATCAATAAGTTCAGCAACCATCTACGGCGGGTCAGGCACTCTAGCAACTAGAGGCCTCATTAACTCAGACCGAGGGATCCAGTTAGTGTTCCATATTTCCGTCGATGATCCATCACCGATTCGCCTGATTAGACCCTGGTTCATGATATCCCTTCCTTCCAGAATAGATCTCCAAATCTGAGATGGATGACTCCCAATATTGGCTTCAAGAATCGAGTAATTTGGGAAATACACAGCTTTTAAAATACGAGCGCTAAGGGACTCTGGGGAGACCAAGATCCTCCATGATTGCCGAGCCAATAGAGCCAAATTAAAGAGCTCAAAGTCACGGAAACCAAGGCCGCCCATATACCTCGGCATTGTCATACTGTCCCATGACATCCAGTAGGGTTTCCTCTTCCCTTGTTTGCTTCCCCACCAAAAGGCCCTTATAGCTGAGGTTAACTTCTCACATAACCCTCTTGGCAGTTTGAAGCATGACATTGAAAAGACCAGGATGGCTTGTGCTACGGACTTGATGAGCACATCCTTTCCTGCAGCCGAGAGGGTCTTCTCCATCCAACATCTTATTTTGTTCCATAACCGATCAATAAGGTACTTGAAAGCTCCGTTCTTGGATGAGCCCACATCCGTTGGCAACCCCAAGTATTTCTCGCTAAGTTGTTCATTGGGAACTTGCAAGATTTGTTTTACCTGTTCTCGAACTGTTCTGGACATCCCTTACTGAAAAAGCATGATGATTTTCCCGGTTCACTCTTTGGCCCGAAGCCCTAGCATAGGTTTCCAATAAAAGAGACACTTCTTCCGCCCCTTTCGAATTTGCTTTAAAAAACAATAGGCTGTCATCTGCAAACAACAAGTGGTTTATCGGCGGAGCCGTTGAAGCCACTTTGATTCCTCCTAGATTAGATGACTGAACTCGAGATTTTAAGAGGCACGAAAGGCCCTCTACTGCCAGCAAAAACAAATAGGGTGAAATAGGATCCCCTTGGCGGATACCACGCGAAGGGTTGAACTCTTCTAATTTTTCTCCATTAAACATGACTGAGAAGGAGACAGATGAGACCATCCCCATAACAATATCAACCCAATTCCGACTGAACCCAAGCTTCAACATGATAGCTCTGAGGTAGTCCCACTCGACACGGTCATAGGCCTTCATCATATCCAGTTTTAGTGCACAAGACCGGTGGATCTGAGCTTTATTTCTCTTCATAAAATGAAGGCATTCGTAAGCTGCAATGATATTGTCAGTAATCAATCTGCCCGGAACAAAAGCCGACTGCTCCTCTGAGATGATCTCCGGCAATATTAGCTTCAAGCGATTAGCTATCACTTTTGATGCAACCTTATACAGTACATTACACAAACTAATTGGCCGGAATTGTGTAAGCAAAGTAGGGTTTTTTACCTTCGGGATTAGAACTAGCACTGTATTGCTGATTTCCTTAGCACTCTCCGTACCCGATACAATACCTAGCACCACTCGGGCTACCTCTTCACCGCAGACCTCCCAATGATGTTGAAAGAAATGAGCGGGAAATCCATCGGGGACAGGAGCCTTTGTCGGTGCCATTTGAAATAACGCGATTTTTACCTCTTCAGCAGTGTACGGTGCATTCAACTGTTCATTCATCTGGGCGGTTACCTTTACTGGTACTGTATTCAGCACCTCCTCCATATCATGGACCCCTTCTGACGTGTAAAGATTACTATAGAAAGAGTTTACCATATCTTTCATAGTTTGTATGTCCTCCGTCGAGTTGCCATCCTCTTGCACCAGCAACTTAATCAGGTTTTTTCTTCTACGCATACTCGCCTGTAGATGAAAAAAGCGGGTATTCTTATCTCCCGCACGTAGCCATTCAACTCTAGCCCGCTGCCTCCACATTAATTCTTCTCTATGATAAAGCTCAATCAGATTTTCCTTGATCTTTAGCTCTCTGTGAGAGGGACCAACCCTCCCTGGCACACCTTGCAAAATTTCCAGCTCGCGCTTTAGGGTTCTGATTTGTTTACGTACGCTCCCGAACGTAGTCTTGTCCCATGCAGATAATGACAGGGCCAACGCCGCCAACTTTTCCTTGATTTCCGCCACGGAGCTGCATGCCGGCGAGCCCCCCCCCAATCATTAGCTACCTTTGTGTGCAGTTGGTCATGTAATTCCCACATCGTCTCGTACCGGAATACATGTTGTCGCTGTCTCACCCCAGCCTCGCCGTGCGGGTGTAAAATAATGGGCACATGATCCGATGATCCTGCCGTCAGGTGGTCTACTCGCGCCCTTGGAAACTGCGCAGTCCAAGCACTGCAAGCGAGTGCTCTATCCAGCCTGACTCTAGTATATGAGCCTCCTGCAACCTTATGCTCAAAAGTCCATGGAATTCCTGTATACCCCAGATCAAGCAAAGCACAGTCATCAACAACTGATCTGAAAGAAGCAATCTGGCTCTGGCTTCTCTGTCCCACTCCATCATGCTCTCCCGCATGCAGTACTTCGTTGAAATCGCCTATCAGGAGCCATGGTAAGGGAGACATTCCTGCGACACTCCGAATAGTGTCCCACGTATTTTGCCTTGATGCAAACTATGCTTCTTCATAGACACAGGTTAGCCTCCAAGGGTTTGGACCTGATTCATCGATTAGTGCATCAATGTGATACCTAGAGTAACCATCAACTTTCAACTTTATTTCATTATTCCAAAACACGCCTAAACCTCCACTTCTACCAGAACTGCTTACAGCAAAACTATTATCATAACCGAAAGAAGATTTCAAATTCTCGACACGTACCCTGTCTAGTTGGGTTTCCACTATACAAAGTATTGCCGGGGTAAACTGCTTTGCAAGGTCGCAAAGCTCACGAACTGTCGCAGGTCTACCCACCCCACGACAGTTCCAACACAATATACTCATTGTGCCCTGCGGAGGCCGCTCTGGGTCTCCACGATGGGCGCTTCTTTGGTCTTGTCGGTGAGGTTTTTCTTTGGCAAACCCTTGTCAGTAAGGGCAACCTTGGCTCTCTTCTGCTCTTGTCGCGATGTAGGGCTTGGAGGGACTATTGGAGGTGCCGGCAGCATGAGAGCATTGGCCGACGCCCCTTTCGCAAGATTTCTGTCTCCTGTATTGCCCGCCAACGATCTCTTCCTAGCTGATTCAGCATCCTCCATGAGAGCATCCACATCCTCTTCTCCTGCATGTTGCTGTGGCTGCTGGGACATGCCTCTGCCAGCGCCAAATCCAGCACCGCCCCTTGGTGCACCACGACCGAAGCCGCCTCTGCGAGCTCGTCCTTCTCCCGGACCCCTTCCAGCACCTCGGAACCAGTTTGCACCCAGCTCCTTGAAAACTAGGGCCTTTGGGGGATGGATCCCGTCCCCATGCTCCTTGAATTGGTGACCAAGATGGCCACACACTGCACACCAGTCAGGAAGGCGTTCATACTTCACCAGAAAAATCTGTCGCTTGTTTTCTTTGACAATTGATTTAGCATTCTTCAGGGGCTTATTGACATCGATCTTGACTCTAACCCTGTAAAAGTTTCCTTCAAAGTCGTGAGACTTGGGTTCCACGAACACCACCTCACCAATCTTCCCTGCCATGGCCTTCAACATGGGACAAAATCCATCAGGAAGATCGTGAATCTGTGCCCATATCTCCAGGGTGTCAAGTTTGATTTGGGACGGTTTTGTGAACCCATCATACGGTGCAATGATCACCGCAAAACCCTTGAAATTCCACGGTCCATCTTGCATAACTCTGTCCCAATCTCCCAAGCACGAGAACTGCAGGGTGTATAAGTTTTCTTCAAGGGGTCTAATCTTTACTCTTGTGCCAGATCCCACGCAGCTCTCATTGTCTTGAAGAACCAGTATTGACTGTAGGATTTCGCAGTATGAACCCTAGCCAGAGCCATCCAACGGAGCGACTCTGGTGGAGGGGGTTCTTGTTCCTCGAAGACCACATCATCCAGATTGTTCTCTTGGAGGCCAAGCCTCTCCATCAATTCTGCCACATCATTGGAGTCTACAGTCTTCGACCCCGAAGCTTTGTCCGCCATCTCTGAAAACCCTAACCCGATGGAGAAAGACGATCGGGCTGTTGAGGAATCCCTAGATCGCCTCGCGCATCCAGCAACCGTGGTTACCGCAGGGAGACCCCTGAGCAACACACCGGCGGTAAGGACGGGGGAGACGGCAGGGGAGTAGCGATCTCGACGTGCAGGCTATCGCCGCCGTGAGTAGGAGAAACCCTAACGAGAGGGGATTGCTCAATCTCAACTGCTCCAGTTTTTTTTTAGCAATGAACACAAGTTTTTTGTAGAACACAAGTGGACTAATATTACTGGGCTGTCTTGTTAACTGGGCGTCCTGTCACAAATTTCACCGTACCTCCTCGCCCACGACCGACGACCGGCGCGCCCTTATGACCTCCCCTCCACTTCGCTCCTCCCGCCCGGTCTCCGCCTCCGCGTCCACCCCAGCATTATCTCATAGCCCCCGTCTCCGGCGACCGCGGGCATGGCGGCGGCGACCGAGGTATACTCGCCGACGCCGGCGGCGCCGCACCGGGAGCAGGCGGCGTGGTGGGCGGTGGTGGGGTGGCTCGGGCTCCTCCTGCAGGTCCTTCTCCGGGTCATCCGCGGCGCGCCCTCCTCCCTGGCGAAGCTCCTCAGGTCCCTCGGCCTCCGCCACCCCCTCCTCTCCGCCGCCCCCGCGGTGGCCTTCGTGCAGCTCCCCTCCAAGGCCCCCGCCGACGACTTGCCGCCCCTGTCTCCGCCGCCTGGGCGGCTCACGGTACGGACCCATGTGTTGCCGCGCGAAAGGATAGTAGTCTGCTATGATAGGGATCACCGTGGTGGTCGGGGTTTATATGAGGCTAGTGGTTAACTGCAGCTAAACCAGCTGTGGTTCTAGAACTGGATTGCTGTGTGCAGGCAGGAGTGTTGAGCAACAGAGCAAGGTTCATTCTGAGCATGATTTCTTAGGCATGGCTAACAGAATAACACTATGTCTATCTTAATTAAGCAGAATTGTAGGCTATGAATGTTTGTTTATTAGTAGTTGTTTTACAAATCAAGTCCTTTTTTCTTTTTGCGAATGATATCAAGTCTTCTTGGGCGAGCTTCCTTTCTGACTGCATAACACATCACTATTTTGGGGTTGTATCTTCAGGTAGTGTTGGACTTGGATGAAACATTAGTCTGTGCATACGAGTCATCGAGCCTTCCTGCCACCGTGCGCACCCAGGCGGTCGAAGCAGGGTTGCATTGCTTTGACATGGAGGGCATATCATCCGACAAGGCAAGCATGTGGCCATCTTTCCCCCCTTTCCCTATGATATTGTTGTTAAGTTCTCACTTTCTCAAGAAGGTACTTATGGGAATTTCTATTTCTTGGTGTAAAAGGATGCCAAAGGCAGACAGAGGGTGAATCATGTAACTGTCTTTGAGCGTCCTGGTTTGCACGAGTTTTTGCAGAAAACTAGTGAATTTGCCGATCTTATACTCTTCACCGCTGGTTTGGAAGGTTTGTCCTGTCGAACATTCATACTGCTCTCCATCAAGAGCCCAGTATCTAACTGATCTGCGCTTCCCCCAGGATATGCAAAGCCTTTGGTTGACAGGATAGATGCTCACAATAGGTTCTGTCGCCGTCTCTACAGACCATCAACTGTTACTACGTAAGTTGGTCATTAACATCTCTATAAGCTGTAAATAATGGACACTTTGTTCCTGATTGAGGATAATTCTCGTGCTCGCTGAAATAGTGAAGTGCGACCCTGATTGATTTTAGTGGGAGGCCTTTGCAAGTAGTAACTTAAATATCACAAGTGCTTGTACAAGGTACACCATAACACTGTGGCATTCCATTCATGCTAGTGGAATTTTTGCATTTCTTTTGATTTGGTGTCATCTACAACTTTTATCCACATTTATTATTAATTTATTATGTTGTGCAAATTGGAGGTACACCACCAGTATGTGCATATCCAAGATTGAAACCATGCCTCTTTTTTTTCAGAAACGATTGGAAACCATATCTTCTTTTTGAATCAGTTTCTTAGAAAAATGCCACCAAGGGTTAGTCCTGGTTGGTAGAGTTTTCTTCTTTCTTGTAGAATAGATTGAAACCAGATCTATGGGGACACATTGGCAGTGGATCCTAGTCTGTTCATGCTCCTGTTTATCAAGCTTTCTGCTGCATTAGTTGAGCTGGTTCAGTTTTCTAATACTGGCATGCTCCCAATTTCAGGGAATATAGAGACCATGTGAAGGATCTTTCTTGTTTGTCCAAAGATTTCCGTAGAATTGTGCTTGTCGATAACAATCCATATAGTTTCCTACTACAGCCATTGAATGGGATACCGTGCCTTACGTTTTCAGCTGGACAGCCCATGGATGATCAGGTAAAGTGGCACTGTTGATAAAATCTTTCTTTGGTTCTAAACTTAAACTATCCAGTGTTATTGATCCAATTATGTTCGAAATATTTTAGCTTATGAGAGTGATATTTCCGCTTCTCAAGCGCCTCTCTCTCCAAAATGATGTGAGACCGGCATTGCATGACGCGTTTCACATGCCAGAGTGGTTCCAAAGAAACGGGATCCCACAAATTGACCGGGCAATGTAAGTTTTGCAGCAACTCTGCAACTGAATTGGATTAGTTGGTGAAAGCTCAAAAGCTTGCTGTTCTTCTGGAGGGTATACTTGTACAGTTATATTCGTTTAGGTCCTTCCATACGAGCCATTGTTCAACATGGAGTAACCCTGCCCGCAGAGAAGAAAGATGTAATATAGCTCTGACAGACTTTTTTTCTGTAATGAAGCTTAATTTATCATTGTATAGCACTTTTTGGTTGCTGAAAGCTCAGACAACCTTGCTGATGGTTTTACGTGTACGAGGGAGTAAAGATCTGCAAAGCATGATCAGGGTTCTACATCAGTGATTAATTTATCGTTGTATAGCACTTTTTGGATGCTGACGAAAGACGCTTGGTGAAGTTACAATGCCTCTCATTCCGCTTTTACATAGAGTAACTTCTAATTTATTGCAGAACTCACATCACATGTCTGTAAACCTTCTCCTGTGTGCTTGAGTAGCTGAGTTCAGTCGTTATCCTGCTTCTGCCCAGCCTTTCAGGAGCTTAGCGGCACTGCGACAAAGAATCAGTAGCATGGCAACTAAGCCTGCGCCTATTGAAACTTGAACTCAACCATTGGGTTTACATTTTGATTAATTAGGTGAAATGATGATAAGGGATATATTTTTGGAGCTTTTGCTATTTAATTCAATTTTGAACTGAATATCAAAACCTTCCAAGGACACACATACCCCCAATCCAAACAATCTTCCAGTGCTAAAGATAGGGCCCAGGACTGCCTAAACCAAACTTGAATTTGCTATATTATGAATTAGAAGTACATCAGATCAGAGTAGTATTTTAAAAAGCTCCATCAGAGTAAACGCCAGCTGTACAGGCAGGAACCTTTTCTCATATTTACATGCATGAGCAGGTATGTATTCACCTAGCAAAGCAGGCCAAGGATTGCCTGGCAAAAAAAGCCACACGAACAAAAACCCCAGTTGCAAAAGGAAGAAAAAAACATGTCGTTTCATGAGCTGAGGAACTGCGAAAATGTCCCCTCCATGTGAAGAACGGTCTTTGATTGGCAGCTCAACGATACTTGTGTGAAAACCATCGGTGCCGCAACGCTTCCCTGGCTGTTGGTCTCTTTCTGTGGTTGATTTGCAGCAGGCAGGACAGGAAATCAACAAACTTGGAGTCGGAGCATCGCAAGTGGCGCCGCAAGGAGGATTTCTCTGGTATCAAATACTCCAGCTGACCCGTCTCCTAGAATAGGAAGAGAAATGGAGTTGGAAAAACGAATGCATGTTCTAAATGACACTTGTGTGGTGATCAAAGTTTAAAAAACACTAGGCATTCATTGCGCTTTTTGTCACTGCCTTGCGCTTTTCTGACCAAAGTGCAAACTTAAGCACAATTATGTGCACATTAAGCGCTAGGCGTTTTGGTATCACCTAGAGCATAGGCACGCCTTTTTTTAACTATGGTGGTGATACCGGTGGAAGTGCCATAGAACAGCTGAAATCCTTATGGAAAGATCTTTGCAGTGATGACAAAGAAGTTTCTTTCTCAAGATTATGTACAGGGATGGCGTTCACCAAATTGGCATACTCAATGTACCTGAGGGAACCAGATCCCAAAGAATAAAAACCAACCAACATGGGTACCCTTGAACAGCTGCAAACCATATCCCTTGCACAAAACACATTGGCCAACTACTAAAACACAATTCCTCCAGTAACAGAAGGCAACAGTTTTTCCAACTAGTGTCTTGTTGGTAATGTTACTTGTGGAAAGTATTTCAGTTGTTGACTTCATTTCTTCACAACTCAAGATGTTGTACAGGGTATAATATTTTTTAAGTGTGCGGCACAACAAAATTTAAAATAAAACTGCACTGTAAATAATCTTCTATGGCAGCATACTTGTGCACAATACTGTCATTTGCATTTACCATGCCAAGCATGTGGGACACAAAGAGGTCCCTAAGACAGAGACTGGTCTTCTTTCAAATGATATGCAGAAACCCAAGGATTACAATGAAAAACAGCACCCAATTTTGCTTCAACTTAAGTGTGCATGCAAACTAAATTAGGCTCATATTATGTCATGCACATCGCCATCAAACAAAGACTGGAAAAAGGTAACAAAATAATATTGGTTTTCTTAAACACACTTGGAAGTATGTGTGATGGGAACTTATGATATTTGGAAAGACAGGCACAAACTGAAAAAAGTAAACAAGCATGTACCTCGTTCTTGTGGAAAAGGTCGTACTCTTCTGTAAAGTACTTCGGAGTCTCCTGTCCCAACGCAAGCATCTGCATGTCAATTGGGCCAATTGTTCCAATCATCCGAGCAAGAATTGTTGACACCGATTCATTAGGAAAGAGCACCTGTAACATGTAGCCAGCATCCTCAGTCTCTACTTCTCTAGAAATAGAAGAACATGGCTATTAGATCAGATAGATGTAATTCTACCAGTACCAGACATCACATTAACTCCTCAACTTTACTCTGGAGGGTGCGCTAATGCTCTGGTTTTATTTTTCTAGTGTTTTGAACAAAGATTCTAGACACATTATCTTCAGTTCATACCAGATCAAACAGGTAGTTCTGTCGTATGTGCAATGTTACTAGAAGGTTCTTCTTTGCTTACATTGTACTCCCTCCGTAGTGATCTAAACGGTCTTATATTTGTTTACAGAGGGAGTAGTATTCTGCAGAAATATACGGTCATGCGCTTTTGAATTCACTCTCCTGTTCAATTTAAGACCAAAAAACAGATCCTACTCAACTTGTGAAGGGCGGAAGAGCTATAGCATTCAAGCATGTTGCAGACTTGCAGTCTTGGAATGGAGTGGTTAAACAAGCACCAAAGACTAGCCCCAACAGGACCAAAAAAATCGAGATTGAAGAGGACAAATATCCATTTAGTTGTAGATAAACTCTGGTGTATATTTGGCTGTGATTGGCTTAAACCGCAGTAGATAAAATGTATGTTGATGCGCCTCACATATGTCATGCAAACCAAACAGAAATGGAAATTTGTAAGTCAACATGTAAACTTACTTCACCAGAGTACAGTTCAGCAAATATACATCCAAGAGACCAAATGTCAATCCTCTGGTCATATGGAAGACCCAAAATAATCTCAGGAGCACGGTAAGAACGTGACTGGACATATAGGCTTAAGTTATCTGTCAAGAAGCAACTGCTTCCAAGATCAATAACCTTGACTTCACATCTGCTGTAGCTCTTCATAAGGATGTTCTCTGGTTTCAGGTCACAGTGAACTATATTTAAATCATGCAAATACACCAAAGCTTCTAAGCACTGTCGAGCTATAGCCTGAAAATGAAGGGAAGGTCTCCTGTTTCAGTAGGTATTTTTATATTTTCAAGAAATAAACTAATTATGCTTAAAGTACATTCCAGACTTCGCAAAAATATCACACAGAGAAATGCGGAACAAAAGAACCGCAACATAGATATGGTGCTACTAATTGCAAGTAATGACATCATTAATAAAATCAGAAGATACACAATAAGGTTACATAGAGTGCTTTGGTAGCAGAACAGAAGGAGATACTCTCAGAAAAAAGAAGTAATAATCAGATACCTGTATTCTGGGCAATGAAAAGTAGACCTCGTCACTGGACTCCTGGTTATACTTTTGAAATTCATATAGATTTGCCCGTAGCAACTCGGTGACAATGAAAAGATGTTCCTGTTGATTGTTTCAGCTGTCAGCATTATGCGACATCAAAAATGAAAAAAAAATGCTGGGATTAATATTTAACAGGCCAATAACTGAAGCACACATCTTGCATAAAAAGAACAGCTCATAAGTGTTAAGATTTGGAAGAATATGATATTTTTTTCTTTTTTGAAAGCAATTTGACTCTTCATTGTAAGGTATGGTGTAAAAGCAAGCCAACGGTTTGTATCCCCATATCAATACCTGATAGTAGAAAAAATCATATAGGCGCAATATATGATGTGCATCTGCCGGATCATGTTTATTTACAAACTTAAGGAGCTTTATCTCATCCAAACTCTGATCAAAGAAATCCTTGTCATTTTTAATTATTTTAAGGCAGACATCCATTCCTGTGCGAAGATCATGTGCCTGTACGACCCTGCTGAATGCAGCGGAACCGAGATATTCAGTGATGCGATATCTTCCGGCAACAACTGAATCTACCACAATAGGAAAATCTTTGTTTTCCTCAAAGCCAGTCCTGCAGGGAAATCCTATCACATGAGCATACAAGTATATCCAAATAATTATTTGGCAGAAATAAATAGAAAAGGTATTGGATAGTGAACCTGTTCTTCCGGTGGAAAATCCTCAGCTCAAATTCCTCATATTCTTGATGAAAAACAGAGCTTGCAAGATCAATCGCCGTTTTCGGACCTTCATCGATATTATGAGCAGCATTTTGAACATTTGTATCCGCTGGCCCGAAGTCCTCCATCCCATAAATATCTTCAGGAATACTAATCTCAGGAAAAGGGTGCACGCTGTAACTATCCTTTAGAAATTCCTTGTCATCGACAATTTTGTCATCTGTTATAAGGTCAATATCCAGTTCATCTTTTACTCTGAAGTCATGGTTAAACCTATGGTCTGAAAGAGATAAATAAAGTCAGAATGGAACCAACTAGTACACAAGCAAAAATAAATAAATTCACTTCATGTGAGGACAACGAATTTTGGAATTACAAAGGTACGCAAATCTGGATCAACCAGAAAAACTACATCAGATCAACCAGCAAAATTACATCACAATTCAAGTTTGTTCTGGGTTCGTAATTCAAGCATATACCAATGTTCTAGAATTGCGACAGTCAGGTGCTAGTACAAAATATAATCTCTTCAGAAAACAATCCAATCACAGAGTGAATCGTTCCAAGCTTGTTAGAGCGAAGCATGACAAATGATCCTGAGGAATATGGAAGAGGGCAGAAGCACTTACTGTTAGCAGCATTTGCGTCTTCAGACAAGTACGGACTGAGCATCTGAAGCTCCTTCTCCAGCGCACTGAGATCAAACTCCTTGTCATCTCCACTCCTGGAATCCACTAACGGACCGCCCTTGAGTGTGGCATCGTCATTCACATTGCGCCTGAACTGGTGCGCGTCCGCACCGCACTCATCAAGCACCTCCGTCAGGTCGTCCATGATCTGATACCTCCCGTACACAGCAGACCAAGAATCCCTCACAAACTCCCGACCATTCTTGTGATCCATTTCCCCGTGGCAGCAACTGCAGGGCGGTTTCGTATACGCCTCTGCATTGCCCTTGCTGCGGTCGTGGCGTCGGCCGCTGTCGTCGCCAATCTCGCCGACGTCGGGGTCAACAATGAACTTGTCCTCCTCGTCGCCGTCGCCGCTCTTGCCACTGGTCTCCGGCTCGCGGTGGAACAGGTGGTCGTCGTAGAGCCAGTTCTCGCCGAAGAAGAGGTCGGTGGTGTCGTACTCGCGCGCCGTGCCGAACTCCGACGCCTCCGACGGCGCGCGTGGCGGCGACCACACCCCGTACGGATTCAGCAGCCCTGATCTCCAAGCGAAACAGCCAAACGAAAACAGAAGCGACAAAATTCGGATCAGAATTCGAGCAAAAGCACACGCGCGAGCTTGAAGCATATGCGTCTCTCGTTGACGCGCAGAGATCGAGATTCACAGCGTCAGTCAGTGAGTCAATCACACGCCCCGGTCGCTCTCGGGAGGCCGGCCGCGCGCGCCGATGGCCAGGAGGGTTCAACACACCGGGGAAAAACTAATGGACCGGGAGTGTACCTGAAGGCGTGGAGGTCGTGCTGAGGAAGGCGTCGGAGGAGGAGCTGGAGGCGGGGCTCGCGAGCGCGGCCCCGGCCCCGCCGGAGGCGGAGTAGGAGGCGCCGAGCCGCAGCGGCGGGAGCCGGGGGTCGTCGGAGTCGGCGGATTCGTCCCCTCGCCTCCCCGCGAGGACGCCGTGCCGCAGCGCGAGGCCGTGGCCGGCGTCGGCGGGGAACCCCAGCCCCACGACGCCGACGGCCTCCTCCGCGCCACGCGCCATGGCCAGCGAATCACTCGTGCGCCCGCCGCTGACCCTGCGCCGCCACGGCCACCATTTGAAGCGAAGCGGGGCGAGGCGAGCGGGTACCGCGGCACGCGACGCAACTGCGACGAGAGAGAGACCGAGAGCGAGAGCAAAGCACTAGCGGGAGCGAGGCCGCACGGGATCCAACCAACGCGCCCGCACACGACAGCGCCTTCTCGGGGCTGACGCGCGGGGCCCGCGGGCCAGCGTGTCGATGTCGGCGTCGGCCCGGGGCCGCTGTCGAGGGGCGCCCGCGGTGGGTGGTCTGGTGCGCGCGCGCGGCAGGATGATGGAGCGATCCGACGTGGAGGGAGCGGGGCCGTCATTATTGTCAGTCGCTGTTGCGCTGGACGCCGCCCCCGCTCCCCGCCCCGCTGGGGGATCCGGATCCTCTGCGGCGCGCGGCGCTCGTGACGGACACGGCGGATCGGCCGATCTACCACTCCTACCAGGTACTACTACCAGCGTCCAGCGGCAACGACGTCAGATCTATCTGCCTGCCGTGGTAGGGCAGGTCGGCCTTCCCTTCGCACCTTTCCCGAACCCCGCGGCCCTACTATTGGAACCGCACCTGCTCCGGCTTTAGCGAGCAGCTGAGGGCATAATTGCGTCCTCGCCGGGCCGGGCCGGAGCGGCCGTGCGATCGTGCACTGGCTGGTTACTGAATGGATCAATGAATGATGCTGCTGCTTAATTGCGTGATGTTCTGGACTCTGGTTTGGTAGATGAGCGTTATGGGCTAGCTCGCAGTGGGGCGTGTGGGTTTTGTGCGATCGAAGAAAGGAAAAGGCTACAGTAGAGGACTGGTTGACAGTGCGTCTGCGACTTGTTTTGTTCACCACCTGAAAAACCTGCTTCTTTTTTTAATCTCGTCTGGTTAGGCGTACCATCCAGTAAAAACGACGTCGCACTGGAGACCTCCTTGTCATGGTAGTTCGGGGAACGACTATCTATGGGAGTAGGGTAAAAACAAAAGAAAAGTGCTCAAAGTTAGTGCTCTACCTCGTAAAAGCAAAAGATTGCGTTCGTGCTGTTTGTACGCTTAATGATTGCTTACAGCGAGTCATCACAGATGTGATCTTAATTGACGACCGCTGGAAAAGCGATTTATAAATAAGAAGACCGTCCCAGCGAGCAGTTCATGTTCTCTTCAAGGTCTGGTGATAACGCCAGTAAATACTGGCCTCATTTATGTTCCTTTTTTTCATTAGTAGTGAAAGGGGAGCAAAGCTTGGTCTGGCTTTATTAGGTGACTTGAACACTCCCATCTCCAGCCTCCAGGCATGCGGCTACTACTACACTCCTTAAGCAGATTATGTATGCTCAAATCACTACAAACTGATTAAAGTTTGGGGAACACTGTTTTTGAGCTCGACAGACCTGCACCTATTACATCTCCACTGGTCCAGCCCGCCTTTAATATGTTCTCTAATCTTTATTAGTTTGGACTTTGGAATGATAAAGCTGATAATTCGCTGTCTAAACAAGCCGCTTCCTCTTTTGATTTTCTTCTCCGCTCGAAAACGGCGGTAGCTGAAGCTTAAGTGTAAAGGCAACATGATTAGTCAGCGAAATGGGAGGAATGCCACACAATCTCCAATGATTTCGGAAGCAATGGCCCCAAGAGCAGTTGGGTTTAAAGTTTAAACCCACGAACAATAAGTGGACCGCTACAAGTACTACATGAGACCAGGCAAACTCTCAAAATTATACTGTGACGACAAACTGCAGGTTACCCTGATCCCGTCTTGGCACGTAGCCGAAACTTTCAGTACCAGACAGCAACACAGCAGCGTACCCACAGACAATCTGGTGCACTCCTACTGCAAATAGAACGGCACACATAGGGTAGCACTATACAAAAAAGTTGCGGCTACCTGGCGCCCTCTTGTCCTCTTCCCTTGGCGATATGCTGTTTTGGTACAGTTGAAAGCAAGGCTGCACTAACAGTCAGTGGCCTACTCGGCATATCTAGCTCTTAACCACCAATACAGTACACACGATTCCATCAAGCCAACAAAGTGTATCTGAGGGGGAAACAACAAAATATTGTACAACACTTAGCATCAGGTACAGCAAAAGGAGATATCATCAGGCAGGAGCAGTTGGTGCATCATTCGGTGCGTGCTCCTCACCTCAGCGATACCGGGAAAGCTACTTACACGAGTAAGCCAATCAGGGGGGGAGCCTATCTAATTAAATTTCCGCCAAAATAATCATCAGAGAAGGAAAGAGGGTCTATGCTTAGTGGGCCAACGGCCGGACTTACGTGACCGGAATAAGAGCATCAGCTGCAAGCCTGTGATTTCACTCATTTCCCATCTTTACAGATCCATCCTTGATAAGCCTTATGCTTAGGCTATTGAATCGTCCTCTCGAATAATGCCGTGAAGCCTTCCGCCAGTCTGTGCCGGTTTTCATCATTGCTACAAACTCTTCGAAGCTAATTTTGCCATCCTGCAGAAACAATCAAAGCAGATGTTAAGTATCGTGAGGGATACATTCTGAAGGTTGTACCCTCCTTTTGGCAAAAGTGCAAATGAACCTCCACCTTGTCGGTGTCAACTTCTTGCAATATGTCCTTCACCACTTCTGTGATATCTACCGCCCCATCCTCCGCCAGGGCCTCCTGAAGCTCCTCAGGCTCAATAAAACCATCGCCATCCTTATCGAAAAACAGGAAGGCCCGCCGAAGGTGCTCATCATTTGCCATCCTTTGTAGATGAAGTGAGACAGCCAAAAATTCACCATAATCTAGTGCTCCTCTACCATTTGTATCCACCTAACATCCAACCAACAAAGATCAGATATGCAAATCTTCAACATTTTGTTCTTGTAAATACTAGAGGACACTACACAAGTCAAGCCATTTGGACTACTTAATTCTCAAGTTGACTCTCACATCACAAGCAATAGTGGTATACTCTTCTTATGGACCTTATGCGACCCCCCCAAAAAAGATGGTAAATGATAAAGAATTAGCAGGTACACTGAGCTCTATATGTTCAACCTGTATAAATCAGAACTTCAGAAAAATGTTAGCCATGAGGCTCTAGATCTTATCTATCATAAACAACATATGAAGTGAGTAGAATAGAAATGTCCTTATTGGAAATGAAAGTAGAAGTTGATTATATCTTGTATCCCTTATTGCTAATTTTCAAGGTCCCAAGAACTAAACTAGTTCAAAAAGGGACCACAATTTACAATACTTCTACCCATCTGGTACAGAAAACATGTCAATATATTTTACTGCAGTTCTGGTTGATCGAGCAATAGAAGAGCTATCTATCATACATAACTTTTTGCAGAAATAATGTCATTCAGTTTGGACTGATCAAGGATAGGCTAAGTTAATCTAACTGAACAGTTTAACAAGCAAGGAAAATCCTGTACATTACTTACAGCTTCTATTAACATTTGCACTTCAGATTCTGCAAGGTGAGAACCAAATTTTGCAATCCCGCTCTTCAACTCTTCATATGAGACTATACCGTCATTATCAGTATCCATCACTTTGAACATCTCCTTTATGTCCTCAACTTCTTCAGCCGACAAGTGGTCAGCAATAACCTAGTCAAATAAATTTCCTCAGTACAACATATTTTCGATGTAAATTTGAGAAAATATATTCAGTATCAGAGGACACAAAATTCAATTTATGGGAAAACGAAATTCAAACCCTTAGAGCTCTTCTTTTAAATCTATTCATCCTTGAAAATTGTTTCAGCCTTGACTTTACGATGTCTCCAAGAGGAACATTTGGAGCTTTCTTTGCATTTTGAAGCCATGTATGCTCTGTGACAACAGAAATCAAGAATCTATGAATATCAAACTATCTGGAAAAAAGAATTAAGAAAAACAGGATGCACAGTAACATAAGGTCGATTAATTGTGTGGATAACTGGTGGGTAGTATGGGAAACTTCGATAGCCGGTTCAATAGGCATCCACGATTGTAAGAAGGAACGCATGTAGCTTAAATGTTAGAACATGAAGCAGCAAAATTAAGAAATTAGGCTTCGTCTATTTTGCTAAAATATTAAGCACATACTAACTCAGTAGAGTGCAAAATCAATATTATGCTGTCCATGTCTTGAATAATCGACAAGCTTCTTTTTTTTTTTTAGCACACGCTCCATGTAATTGCCATCTGGTGCTTGCAACTGTGTTTCATGCCAGACATCAACGGTGTATCTCCAGATTACAGCAACATTTAAAATCTACTTCCTCAATCCTCATTTTATTCTCGGCGCCTTCGCCCAACAGATTTCTACTTATGTTTACTTTTGGATTCAGCATTGCTCAGTATATTTCATCCAGCTTACAGAAGTCAATAATATGCTACCAGAAAATATAGCGAGGCAACTACTAGAGCAAGGATTCAAAGTGGATCCTGCATAACTTTTACTACAAGTGTTAGGCAGTGGGTCCTTCAAATTGATCTGAGTATTAGATCCAATGGGACAACAGATTTACCGCATAGCCAAAATAAATTACATGACATGACATCAGGATATGGTTGGTAGATACTTATGTGCAAAAATGGAGAACTATTCAAAACAAGGCAGACTGGTCCAGTGATCTTCTAGCTATCAGATTACACACTGCCATTGAAAAACAAAACATGAAAGGGGGGACAGGCTGAAGTTTAAAGCAGTACCAAACAGTAGGAACTTACGCAAATTTGATGTTTCGTGAACTTTGAGGATATTGAAACTAACATAACACAGTGCCTGTTTGAAAGCACTACCACTATGTACATCTTACCAAGAACTTGCTTTGCCGTAAGCCTGATTTTCGGGTCAGGCTGAAGCATCTGCCGAACTAGATCTTTAGCATTATCAGAAACATGGGGCCAGGGTTCTCTCTTAAAATCTATATTTCCGCGAAGGATAGCTTGTGCCACTCCTTGTTCAGTCTCTGCAATATAGCATGGTAAGACCGCGTGAAAGCAAAGCTGAAGGATAAAAGGTTCTCACAAAGATAAGGCAAAGTACCAGCCCAAAATGGAGGAACACCGCATAACAATATATACAAGATAACGCCAGCACTCCAAATGTCTATTTCAGGTCCATAGTTTCTCTTCAGCACTTCAGGAGCCATATAGTAGGGACTTCCCACAATTTCAGAGAACTTCTCACCTAAACAATTGCATAATGCCATCATATTATGTACGGTACAAAATGTTTAAACATATATGTGTAATAGACATTTCACAGGGAATAATTAAAGGCGTGCGACAGATAGCAAAGTAAATCATCGAAGTTCCAGTTGACTAGAATTACAAACATAAAAAGTGATATTTGAGGGCTTTCTTGACATAAAGAGGCATTACAAATCCAACAGCGTCGTATAAGGAAAGGTACGTTACACATTTTCAGATGGCTTATCTATTAGTACATTCTTCCTACAAGGACAGTGCTGCAAGGACACGTGTTTTCAAGCCTATAAAGATGCTATGTTGATTAATACCAAAGGCCAGATTGGCAATAAGATGTGTTGCCTAAAAACATTTGGGATGCCTATAATCAATAGTGAACAAATCAACAAGAAACAGATAGACCACTTTCTTTTTGTGAAGCAAGTTAAATGTATCAAGCTACGGCAACGGCAAGATATAAGTTCATAAGTTACAACTGTTTGGTGGCTCCATACATACATCAAAATCAATTGGAGCCAATTCTTAGTGATTGAAACAAACAAACAAACCAAGTAAGCAAGATCAATATGGCAACAAAGACTAGGTGCTTGTAAGTATTGATGGCATGAAGGACAAGTGACACACGAGCAAGGGTGAGAATTCCACAATAAACTCAATAAGGTTCAAGCTGTGGGATGTGAAATGTTTCATAACAGGAAATCAACAAGAGAAATATGGTGTAGAACCGAGCATAGATTTACAGCACATTAATGATTCAAGTAGTTCAAGACTTAATTACTTTTTCAACAAGAGGGTATAAGAGATATGGAACAGAAATGGACAAATGGTGCCTATTGAGTGAGAGCAAGCAATATAAAGGGGCACAACTGTGTGAAACTGTTATCAGTATTGTTTCAAAGTTTACTGTGGCATATTTTTCATGATCAGTATGACTTCTTATAAATAATAACACAATACTACTGCCGCCAAATGAGCTGCTTATACATAACGATAAGTCAACTAACAGCTACGTATAGATGATGATAGGCCACCTGATGCCTTACTATTTCCCAAAATAATTGAGCTCAGGTCGAACATGGTATCAGCATTCAGATACCAAGACTTGGTATGGAGTATGGACTACAAGCAAAACGACATTGTGCACTATTTTTGGCAACAGCAATGTGCCGTCTGATTCCCAAATCCTAAAAATAGCAGTCACCCATGAACCAGCAAGTCAACCTAGCACCTAAGATTCCAGTATCTGGACTAGCAGCACAATCTGCAAGAGCCGACTATATCAAGAGACATACTACCGAGTACTGACATACCACCAACTTGCTGCGAAAGAAAGAATACATCTAAAAAGTCCTACCAAAAGAGAACCACCAAAATCTAGTTCTAGTCAGATTACGCAAGCACGGAAATAGCACTCAGCTACAGTACCGAGCACTACCAAAAATTCCACCCAGAAACCGCCACCAACCCACGGATCACGCGCTTAGGCAGAGAAAAAAAAATCGTCCAAAAGTGCAGCGACCAGTTCGTCCAAATCACGGTGGATCTCGGCGGCTCACCGGGCTTGAAGAAGATGGAGAGGCCGAAGTCGATGGCCTTGAGCGGGGAGTTCTCCTTCTTGTTGGCGAAGAGGAAGTTCTCGGGCTTGAGGTCGCGGTGGATGACGCCGTGGTGGTGGCAGAGCTGCACGACCTCGACGATGGTGCGCGTGACGGCGGCGGCGGCGCGCTCCGTGTAGTGGCCCCGCGCGACGATGCGGTCGAAGAGCTCCCCGCCCTCGCAGAGCTCCATGACGAGGTGCACGGCGCCGTCGTCCTCGCAGGCCTCCCGCAGCGTGACGATGCTGGCGCTGCGGGGCAGGTGGCGCATGATGGCCACCTCCCGGCGCACGTCCTCCACGTCGACGGGCGTGCGCAGCTTGCGCTTGGAGATGGACTTGCAGGCGAGCAGCTCCTTGGATCCCCGGTCCATGCACAGGTACGTGACCCCGAACTCGCCCCGCCCCAGCTCCCGGTCCAGCGCGTACTTGTCGTCGATCCCGCCGCTCACGTCGCGGCCCTCCTCCCCGAGCACCGAGAGGCGCTTCTTCTCCCCGGCTCCGGCGGCGCCGCCCCCGCCTCCGCCTCCCCCCGCGCCGCCGCCGTTCCGCGCCTGGTGGGGCTTCTTCTTCCCGGCGGAGGCGGGGAAGTGCGACGACGAGACGTCCTCCCGCGCCGCGGCCGCCGGGGAGCGGCAGCAGTTGCCCATGGCCGCGCGAGATCGGGGGTGGGGCCGCTAGGGTTCGTACGGCATTGGGCGCCGCGCGGGTGCGGGAGAGGGGAGGAGGACGGGTCGAGGAGGAGAGAGAGATGAACTGACTGCTGTGCCGAGGGACAGAGAAGGGAGCAGCTAGCTAGAGATGTAGAGGCAGAGCAGTAGTAGTCTTTGGAGTAGTAGAGAGAGACGAGACCTGTGTCGTCGGGTAACGGTATGGAGGAGCCGTGGGGGACGGGGCGCGGGGGACGCGTAGCCGCGGGGGCGGTGGTGGGGAGGACAAGGGTGGGGAACATTCCCACATGTGATGATGGTTTGGTGAGCCCGATGGGTCGCTGGGCGGCGGGCCCGAGGGCGGGGTCGGGGCCTCTGCGGGGAGTTCGGGGGTGGCGGGGCCCACGGTCGTCGGCAGTTTGACCGCACTCCCCTACCGGGATTTCATCTCGACGGCCGTGGGCAGAGGAATCTGGCGAGATGAGAACCAGGCCCCGATTTCATTGTTTAGAGACGAACCAAACCGACGCGCGCTTTATCCCTTTTTTATTCGTTTGGGTCGGCCAGACGAGTACGCGTCCGTATTTTAATATGGATCGGTTTGACTGTCTAACGAGGAGGCCGACCCAAATATACCAGCATGAAAAAAACAACTCACACGAAATAAACATAAAAATAAACATAATTAAACATAAGTGGCCGGTCAAACGCCGGCCAAAGTCTACTTAAATATAATTAAACATTAAATAAAATATTAAAAAAGTTTGCGCCCGTCTGCTGCCGTCCCGCACGCTGCCCTAGACGTCGTCAGCCTTGCCCTTGACGTCGACGTCACCGTCGTCGGTGAGGTCGATGAAGACCGGAGCAGGGCTAGCCCACCTGAACGCCGCCTGGTACGCTGCCAGGGCAGCCTCCTCCGGCGTCTGCTGGGGCGGCGGCATTGCGGCCAGCCGCGCGCTCCTCCTCCTCCTCCTCCTTGAGCCGGAGCGCCTTCATGTCACGTTGGAGCATGGCCTCGTAGCGCATCTGCTCCTCGCCGTCGGCCTGCTCCTGGCGGAGCCAGTGCTCCTTCCATCGCTCGAGGTGAGCCGCCTCCTGCGCCGGTGTCGCGGCGAAGTGGACAGGAGGCGCGCTCACCCACTCGCGGTACTGGCCCGTCCACGAGTAGGCCTCCTCCGGCCAAGTTGGTGGATGCGGGGAGCGCTTCCCCGTCGGCTCCGGCTCTGCTTGGGCTGGACGGGCGGCGACGGTGGCGGTGGCGGCACGAACAGCGGGGTGTGGACGGAGTCCCCCGCCGCCGACAGGGCAAGGGCTTGCTCCAGCCCGTCCCAGTGCGCGTCCTCCACGAGGCGGCTAGCCTCCAGCGCGTGCTGCAGGGCCTCCTCGAGGGCGGCTTGGTACTCCGCCTCCGCCTCCATGTCCTCCGGCTCTACCTGCGGGGGCGGCGGTGGGAACGGCGGCGGGACGGCGTCGACACCCATGCGCCGTTGCTCCTCGCATTCGAGGGCGAACCACGCCTCCCAGTTGGGAGAGTCGGCGGCGTACTCTGGCAGCCGACGTTGCTCCGGCATGAGCAGCACGCGGTGCCTGCGCACCTCGTCGTCGTGCGCCCGCTGGCTAAGCGGAACCGTCGGCACCGGGATCCGCTGCGGATCCAGATGCCAATGGTGCGGCAGCGTGACGTCGGGGTACGGCAGCGGCTGCCTGTACTCCCAGTGCCACCGCGCTTGGTGCACCGGGATGTGCAGGCGCCGACGACCAGGGCGGAAACGCGGCGCCGCCGGAGGAGGAGGGGGAAGGGGAGCACGGGAGGACGAGGCGCCGGGGGTGCCCTTGCCATTGCTAGTGCCGAAGAGGCCCATGGGCGCGCTAGGGTTTGCGGTCGCCGGCGAGGAAGCAAAAGGAGTGGTGGGGGGCCAGATGTGGACGGGAGAAGTGGATGAGGCCGGCCCCGCCACACGCGTGCTTAAAAAAAGACGCTTCCACTGGCTGACGCGTGGGCCCGCTGTCAGTGGTCGTCATAAATAAGACGACCGGTGGCGGTTGGGTGGCCTACAGGTGGGGACGCGTCGGACGGCGAGGAGACGCGCGGCGCGTCCGCGCCGACGCATTCCAGGCGTAATTTTAGGTCGGAAATGGGTCGACGCGGACGCCAGACGGACGCGATTTGAGTTTGGGTCGGCACGTTGGGTCTCCATTTTTGTGTGCACCGACCCAAATGAACGCAGGCGGACGAAATGGGTCGCCGAGTTGCTCTTAGTGAATTGTAATCTGGTGAAAGATGCTGTCAGAAAGTTTTCTTAAAACCTGGTGTTACGCGATTGCATCAGCCCGTGTATCAAGGAATCCGGATATAATCTGCAACTAGGCGTTAATTAAAGGGAAAATTTGAAGACGAGATGCTGAATGTTATACTAACAATGTGGATGCTGGTTAGTACCTTTTGTTGCATTATCGATGACAGTGGAATCGGCCTCTGTGCCGCTCGGAAAAAATAAATCTTGAACGCGGGAATGAAAAACACTCAACTAAATAAACAGAAATACTGCCGCCAAAAAAACAGAAATACAAATAGTCAAATACAAATACAGAAAAACAAAGGAGACGAATAGACTGCACATAAAAGATGAATTTTGTTGTAGGAGTGTTGTGATGTAAAAGGTAAAAGCTCCCCGCAAAAAAAGGTAAAAGCTATGTCAAACGGTTTCTTTCATCCAACATTGAACCTATATTTTACTATCATGATGATAACAGAACAACAGAGTACAAAATATTCATATCTCCTTGCCTTCGCCAGTTCTTAGCCCTCTCTCTCCCTTTAGAGCGCATGTATTGTCGTCGGTTGTTGTCGTGTAATTGTCACGGCAGATGTCCTAGTGTGAGGACTTAGTCGCGAGGCCAACGCATCTATGCAGTAGCTTGAGAGGGGTTGGGCGGAATCGAGAGACGCAACACAAGACAAGGATTTAGACAGCTTCGGGCCCCCGGGAAATATCATCCGGTAATAACCCTACATGCTGTTTGTGGCTAGGTCTCATTATGATCATGAGTGAGTCGCCGGCTTGACCGGCTCTTTGTGTCTAGCCCTAGAGATTGTTTCTTGTTCCTTCCCCCCCTTTTGGGGAGCCCTGCCCCTCCTTATATAAGTTGAAGGGGCGGGTTACATGACTAGTCCTAGTAGGTTTAGGATTACTTTATTACAAGTGGGGTCCTAGTCTTGCTCCCTTCGGTGGAGAATATTCCTTATGCCTTTCCGCTTAAGCCGGCCCACCATAACGTGAGCCGGCCTTCTGGGCCTTGGGCCTAGTCTTCTATCTGACCCGCCGTCGGGGCCATTCGTGAGTCGTGAGGCTCGTGAGTCGTCAGTCCTCCGGCGGGTCATCGGTGAAGCGCCAAGTCCGGTCGGGTCATACTTCCGGCCGGGTCATACCGAGGGGTATATCCCCGACATTAGCCCCCAGTTTAATTTGGATTTATCCATGTTAAACTGATCCTGTAAAACAAACACAAGAACAAACTTGACAAGTTGTGCTCCGGGTTAAATATTCTTGTAAGCCGGCACCTGATCATCCTTAAGTCCTTGACATTTTCTCCTGAAAAATCCGGGTCAATAGGCCAGCTTCATAATCCATTTACTGACATTGGCTCTTGTAAAGAAATATTATAAGAAATAATCCATTTGAGTCGGCCTTCAATGCTCTGATTTGACAAAAATATTGGTCTTGAACTATTCAACTGATATTCGGCCGGCTTAAAGATGTAGATCTTGCCGATTTATGACTGCCAAAATTGTCGGGTTATAAACAAATGATACCGGGTCATGATTGTTGCAGACACCGGGTTAATCCGGTCTTCTCCAAACTGAGAATTTGAAGATTTTTTCTCCCTTATATGCATATCACCTGTAGCCCCCAAGTGCCGGGTTGTCATGCTTGCATCAACCTGGGACTTGTAATTGCCTTATGCCCATGAAAACTTCAACCAGTGTAGCCCCCAAGGGTCGGGTCATTATGCAATAATAAGCAGGGACTTCGTAGATATAACCATGTAAACTTGAATTTTTGACAGGAGCAATTGGTAGCCCCCAAGGGCCGGCTTAGTAAGATAATACTGAGCTGGGACTTTGTATATAATTTATTGATAATAACATCATATAATATAATCTCCACCATGGGGCTTGAACCCACGTCCACAAGGTTAAGAGCTTTGTACTCTACCAACTGAATAGTGGACCGTTCAATATAACGGATTAATGCTTGTGTACCTTGAACTTTTGACAGGGCCAATTGGTAGCCCCCAAGGGCCGGCTCATTTAGAATGTGATGAATCGGGTCTTTAATAAGTTGAGCAAAAAATGACTTTGCATTAGCCCCCAAGTGCCATGGTACATGCTGGCAGTGACATGGGACTTGCATATTCGATGTAATATCAATTTGAATAATGTAGCCCCCAAGTGCCGGGTCGTAAGCCTGCAGCGACTCGGGACTATTCTTTCCATTGTAGAATAAATCATATCCATTGATAAAATAATAGCCATTGCGCCAAAGCGACTTTGAATACCTCATCTGTTGATAATCAAATCCGGAGTTTAAATATCCGGCGGCTTATAGCCTTTGAGAAAAACAAGAATTGATAACCCTTTTGAGACACCAATTTCAATCTTTCATGATGGGCTTGAACTTAATCATTTATGTAAGTCATAGCTCTGTAAATCCTGCAGAGTTTAAACAACATATGCCCTGGCGACTTAACGTCAAAAGCCAGGTCGGGTAACCACCCAAATGTAGTCTTATCCTGCACACAAGTAGATCACAAGATCCTTGGCGGTTTACCGCAGGGTGGGTCGTAATATCTCACATATAACCACTGTGATATTGAATTTGTACTGCCGGTTTACATGACCTGTGCAGTAAGGGTGATAACCCAATCCTTAGAAGCCAAACCTTCCAAGTATTAATATTGTCATATGCTGGCGACTTGTTCATCAAAAGCCAGGGCGGGTTAATAGAAACCATATATATATATATATATATATATATATATATATATGCTTCAGATATGAGCAAAAAGTCTCAAAACCCAAAAGATTGTGTTCAAAAAACTTAATCCAGACAAAAAGAAAATCAAGGCTTCTGATTCGAATACGATCAGTAAACCGTTCCAAAGGGGTTAAGTTAGGATTCGAATACAATCATGTAGCCCCCAGTGGCTTTGGCGTTGCCGATCAAGAGGGTACCGACAGCTATGTTCTCTTTGGTTCGAATACAACCTATGTTTGAACAGGAAGCCCCCAAATGACCTTGAGAGTTGTTTAACGACGCTGATTCGAATACGATCCACGTCGGACCCAAAAGGGGTTGGGCTATGATTCGAATACGATCAAGAAGCCCCCTAGTGAGTTTGGCAGTGTGCCGATCAAAAGGGTACCGACAGCTATGTTCTCTTTGGTTCGAATACGACCTATGTTTGAACAGGAAGCCCCCTAGTGATCATGAGAATATTTAACAACTCTGATTCGAATACGATCTGGGTCACACCAAAAGGGTTAAGCTAAATTCGAATACGATCAGCTCCCAATGGTCATTAAAGCAGGGTACCTATGTTTGAGTTGTGCTTTGTAACAGACTCTCTCTAGTCCCTTTAACTTTTTCCTGAGAACTCGAACTTTGCGAGAGATAAATTCTTTTTGAACCGGAAATTCTTAAACCGGATACCGAAAGTTTCAAAGTTTTTGTAATAGACAAATTCACCTTGAAGCGGATTTTGAACCGGACTTGAGAGCTTCAAAGCTTTGTGGCAGATAAATTTCCCTTGAACCAGATTTTAAACCGGATACTAAGAGCTTCAGTACCTTGTGGGAGATGTCAAGTCTCTTGAGCCGGATTTAAACCGGAATCCTTCTTTTTAAGCCGGAAATTTTTCTGACGGCCTTTAAATTTTCACCAATATGGCGGTAGCCTCCGGAACCGGGTTATTTTTCCCTCCAATGACCCGGAGTTCTTTGAATGCATTGAAACCGACCAATGCTGCCGAGTCATATCATTGTAGCCCCCGAGTCTCAAGACGACTCGAGGAGTTGGCTTTGAGATTCTCCATATTGACCATAGCATAAGGCGTATATCATTGGTGTTGATATCGCGATGTGAATCCACAGAAGGTTGAGGTGACTACGGCGGGTTTATAAATGATCCCGTATGAGCCGTGTCAGCAACTCGGCCAATGGTTCCTTCCAACTGGCTGTTTGAAGTTTAACCGAACTGTAGTGGCGGCGACTTGTGCGCCTGCCCATTGAGCCATCCAGTGCAGACGACGGTTGATAATACATGATAATTTGCCTCCAATTTGTTGGAAGAAAACCGGGCTTCCCAAGCAGTGACTTGCTCATACTCAATAAACAGCTCATGCAGACAGGTGCGGCCCGGTGTATTGA
Organism: Triticum aestivum; assembly: GCF_018294505.1. NCBI lineage: Eukaryota > Viridiplantae > Streptophyta > Magnoliopsida > Poales > Poaceae > Triticum > Triticum aestivum. Next base: position 390,845,372 of record NC_057796.1, read on the forward strand.
TGTAGACCAGGCCGCGAGAGACGGACGGTAAAGATGACCACAACTTCTGAGGCGGCACAGACAGATGAACCGGCCGTGGCGTTGTAAGCCAGTGCGGACGGATAAGGTAGCCGCATCGACACATATATTCGTCAAGCATCTTGGTACAACCATTGCTCTTGGAATGAACAACTGTCCTGCATAAACAATATTGCAGACCAAGGCAAAGATAAACTGCTCTTTGACAAAAATAATATGTGTTTAAGAAAATATATTTTAGATGGATATCACCTGATGTGCTAGGCCGGAAATTATCCGCCGTGGAGTTGATGGTTACCACAGTGATGCTAAAATTAATCACGGCCGAGTTAACCGTAGGAGCAGACAGATGAGTCGGCCCGGCGTTGTAAGCCGGTGCTGCCGAGCAAGTTGTCCTCCACGTTGTAAGCCGGCGCGTGAACCGGCCACGAGGGCGGACAGACGAGTCGTTCGTGGCGTTGTAAGGCGGTGCGGACGGGCGAGTCAGCCGGTACATTGACGTAAACCGGACTGCGACACCCTGTCCGTGAAGCCGCGCGATACAGCCGAACGTGCGTCCGCGGTATAACACCACCCCTTTTTCTTTTAATAGTTGCCCTGCGTAAAAATATTACAGGCCAGAGTAATTGTTGTCGGATGAATTAACATGTACTGATAAAATACATAGAAAGGATAGCACCTGGTATTTTTTGCCGGATGCTGGCGCTGGATAATGCATAGTGCTGTTTTTGTTTTTCACAAAAGAGTTGATTGGTTCTGTGTCTTCTAGTGCCTGAACTCTCCACATAACCCGGCCGGTACTTTTTGAGCCGGAATTTCTGGAACAAGAACTTCTTGATAATCCGGCCGGAACTTTTGATAATCCGAAACGTTTGAACCGGAACCTCTTGATAATCCGGCCGGAACTTTGATAATCCGGAATTTTTAAACCGGAACCTCTTGATAATCCGGCCGGAACTTTTTTTTCTAGGTTAGAACTCTTTGTTGATTCGGACGGAACCTTTCGGTGATTCGGCTGGAGCCCTTTGATGATTCGGATAGAACTTTTCGTCGAGGCAATCGAAACGTTTTGGTGATTCAGACGGAACCTTGCATTTAGGCGGTCAGAACTTTCCAATGATCCGGCCGGAACTTTTCGACAAACCGGCGGAACCTTTCGATGAGCCTGACGGAACTTTTTCGGTGAGCCGGCTGGAACTCTCCGACGAACCGACCGGAACTTCTTCATTGAGCCGGACGGAGCCTCTCGATCCCTGGGATAGCGCCCTCCAAGAACTCAACACCACCGTGCGCAGGCCCCACGGTGGGCGCCAACTGTCGTGGAATTGTCACGGCAGATGTCCTAGTGTGAGGACTTAGTCGCGAGGCCAACGCATCTATGCAGTAGCTTGAGAGGGGTTGGGCGGAATCGAGAGGCGCAACACAAGACAAGGATTTAGACAGCTTCGGGCCCCGGGAAATATCATCCGGTAATAACCCTACATGCTGTTTGTGGCTAGGTCTCATTATGATCATGAGTGAGTCGCCGGCTTGGCCGGCTCTTTGTGCCTAGCCCTAGAGATTGTTTCTTGTTCCTTCCCCCCCTTTGGGGAGCCCTGCCCCTCCTTATATAAGTTGAAGGGGCGGGTTACATGACTAGTCCTAGTAGGATTAGGATTACTTTATTACAAGTGGAGTCCTAGTCTTGCTCCCTTTGGTGGAGAATATTCCTTATGCCTTTCCGCTTAAGCCAGCCCACCATAACGTGAGCCGGCCTTCTGGGCCTTGGGCCTAGTCTTCTATCTGACCCGCCGTCGGGGCCATCCGTGAGTCGTCAGGCTCGTGAGTCGTCAGTCCTCCGGCGGGTCATCGGTGAAGCGCCAAGTCCGGCCGGGTCATACCGAGGGGTATATCCCCGACAGTTGTGGCACTCTTTTCTCCCATGGATCTATGTCTCCTTCCCGCCATCACATTCAGCGACCTCGGGGTACGACCATCTTATCCTCCTCTCCTGTATACCTCCTCTCAGCTCGACGGTGGCGGCGGCCTCACGTGCAAGCCTACTGACCTCCTCCTCTGGATGAAGTGGCTAGCTCAGCCTCGATGGCAACAAGTTTGCCTCATTGACGGCGCCGAGCTCTCATCTTTAGGTCGCGGCGCAATGTCTGCGTGTGGCAAGGGTAACCATGGAGGCAACGAGGTGTTGTAGCAAGACTATGAATACGTGTGTAGGCACGTACAAGGTTGTGGGCTCTTGTGATCAAAAGTTGTATCATCAATAACTCGCTATATTGGCCTAATCACCATAATAACTGCCAATATAGTGGTAAACACACAGATTGACACTCTAACAGAGTCGTCATATGCATTACGATGCCAAAATTTAGGGAGCTTACTCAAAAAATGACCTTATAGCCTCCAAACATGGAGGTTGTGAAGGCTTCATTTGAAGCTCGCTCAAAAGCCGACCGCCAGCGCAGGAGGGAAGTTTCATCTTCTTCCTCTTCATGCCACGGCCGGTTTTTGAGGCACCATGTGGCCCGTACACGCACCACTGCACACAAATAATCATCGACGAGGGGGTGACTGCTAACCACTCGCCATATTAATGGTGCATTTGCCCCCTTTTCTTGTGGCGGTCCATCGGATGGACGCCACGCGACATCATCTCCTTGTTGTCCCACACTATAAAAGACCGACAATGAGACGTCCTCGTCACCAAAACCATAGTCGTCGTCTCCTCCCCTAGCCAGCTCCATGCGACACACGTAGCCAATTGGTTAAATGGGCTGGTGGACGAGAATCTCCGACCCCATATGCCGCACACCACCGCAGTGAACTCCCCATATATGCCCATCGCCCCCGCCGACCCCTCGTGTTGTGCATCCTTGTCCCCATCGAGTCGGAGCCAGAGCCCAAGGACCTAACGAGGGTCGTGCTTTGGCCCTTCAAGATACACACGTTGCTGCAAATATGGACACATCCGTGAGCACTATGGTCCCGCAACCAATAATGAGTAGGAGCAGTTGTAAGTGCATCTAGTGCCCACTTTATGGTTTTGGAGTATTGGAGACAAATGAGTTAAGGGACTAATGTGTTTGTGAGAATACATAGGAGAAAAGTCCCTGAAGATTTGGTTTAACCAAGAAATACGACCCATAAAAATGTATGTTTATATTGAAGAAATTGGTGCGCCCCTTTGAAGAAATTGAAGTGACGAATTGGAACGTGAAAACTTTGTTTTCATAGTTTCTTTCAGTTTATATTGAGTCACAGGGAACACCGTACTGTTAAAGGGGGTTGATTGCGGCTAGAACCACGACTGTATTTCCCCAAAGAGGAAGGGATGATGCAACACAGCAATGGTAGGTATTTTCTCAGTGATGAGACCAAGGTTATCGAACCAGTAGGAGAACCACGCAACACTACGTAAACAGTACCTTGATACGTCTCCAACGTATCTACTTTTCCTAACGCTTTTCCTCTTGTTTTGGACTCTAATTTGCATGATTTGAATGAAACTAACCCCGGACTGACACTGTTTTCAGCAATGGTAGGTATTTTCCTCAGTGATGCGACCAAGGTTATTGAATCAGTAGGAGAACCACGCCACACTACGTAAACAGTACCTTGATACGTCTCCAACGTATCTAATTTTCCTAACGCTTTTCATCTTGTTTTGGACTCTAATTTGCATGATTTGAATGAAACTAACCCCGGACTGACACTGTTTTCAGCAGAACTACTATGGTGTTGTTTTTGTGCAGAAATAAAAGTTCTCGGAATGGAACGAAACTTTGCGAGGATTTTTTATATCAATAAAGAGAATTTCTGGAGCCAAGAACCACCAGAGGAGGGGCACCTGGGTGGGCACAACCCACCAGGGTGCGCCCCCTCCAGGTGCGCCCCCCTCCAGGTGCGCCCAGGTGGGTTGTCCCCACCTGGTGGCCCCGCAGACCCTGAAATCGATGCTATAAAATCCTATTTTCGGAGAAAAAAATCTGGGAGAAAGAATTATTGCGTTCCACGAGACGGAGCCGCCGTCACCTCCTGTTCTTCATCGGGAGGCCAGATCTGGAGTCCGTTTGGGGCTCCGGAGAGGGGGATCTTCGTTCTTCGTCATCACCAACCCTTCTCCATCGCTAATTCCATGATGCTCCCAACCGGGAGTGAGTGATTCCTTCGTAGGCTCGCTGGTTGGTGAGGAGTTGGATGAGGTTCATCATGTAATCGAGTTAGTTTTGTTAGGGCTTGATCCCTAGTATCCACTATGTTCTGAGATTGATGTTGCTATGACTTTGCCATGCTTAATGCTTGTCACTTTGGGCCCGGGTGCCATGATTTCAGATCTGAACTGTTTATGTTATCACCATTATATCTATGTTCTAGATCCGATCTTGCAAGTTATAGTCACCGACTACGTGTTATGATCCGGCAACCCCGGAGTGACAATAGTCGGGACCACTCCTAGTGATGACCGTAGTTTGAGGAGTTCATGTATTCACCGTGTGTTAATGCTTTGTTCTGGTTCTCTATTAAAAGGAGGCATTAATATCTCTTAGTTTCCAATTGGACCCCGCTGCCACGGGAGGGTAGGACAAAAGATGTCATGCAAGTTCTTTCCATAAGCACGTATGACTATTTACGGAATACATGCCTACATTATATTTATGAACTGGAGCTAGTGTCATATCGCCCTAGGTTATGACTGTCACATGATGAATATCATCCAACGAATCATCAATCCAATGCCTACGAATTTATCTTATATTGTTCGTGCCAAGTTACTACTGAAATCGTTAATGTTGCACTTGTTACAAAACTACTGCTATCACTGTTACCGTTACTGTTGCTGCTGCTACTATTATCCAAACTATCATACTAGTTTGCTACTAATCACTTTGCTGTAGATAATTAATCTCCAGGTGTGGTTGAATTGACAACTCAGCTACTAATACTTACAAATATTCTTTGGCTCCCCTTGTGTTGAATCTATGAATTTGGGTTGAATACTCTACCCTCGAAAACTGTTGCGATCCCCTATACTTGTGGGTTATCAAGACCTTTTTCTGGCGCCGTTGCCGGGGAGCATAGCTATATTTGTTGAGTCACTTGGGATTACTATCAATTTATCACTATGAAGAATCTGAAGGATGCTAAGACTAAGATTTTTCCCTCTAAGACGAGGGGAGGTAAGGAACTGCCATCTAGCTCTGCTTTAGATTCACCTTCTGTTATAAGTAAACTTGCAATACCACCACATGCTATTAATCCTGATATGTCGCAAGTTATTGATGATGCTACTTCTCCTATGAATGATGCTTATGATGATGCTAGTACCTTGCATGATGATGATGTGCCACTAGGTGAATTTCTTGATGAACAAATTGCTAGAGTAAGACAACATGATATTGTTGAAACTGATGATGAGCTTGAAACTGAAAATCTTGAAACACCTACTAGAACTAGCCCTCCTAGATATGAAATGCCTAAGGTACCGGAAGGTTATGTTATGAATGAGGAGACAACTAGAGATATTCTTGCTTGTAAGGATAGAGATGATCTAGAGAAATTATTATGCAAGTATAAAGAAAAATCTCTGAATGCTAGAATGCAATATGATCCTAAGTTTGCTATTTCACCCATCTTTATTGATGATAAGGATTATGAATTCTCTATCGACCCAGAGTTAATTATTTTGGTTGAATCTGATCCTTTCCATGGTTATGAAACTGAAACTGTTGTGGCACATCTTACTAAGTTGAATGACATAGCCACCCTTTTTACTCATGATGAGAAAACTCGCTATTACTATATTCTCAAATTATTTCTGTTCTCATTAAAGAGTGATGCTAAAGCTTGGTACAATGCTCTTACTCCTGGTTGTGTGCGTAGTCCCCAGGATATGATTTATTACTTCTGTGAAAAATATTTCCCTGCCCATAAGAAACAAGCTGCCTTACAGGAAATATATAACTCTGTGCAAATTAAAGAAGAGAGTCTCCCACAAGCTTGGGGGAGGCTTTGCCAACTGCTTAATGCTTTGCCTAATCATCCTCTTAAGAAAAATGAAATACTTGATATCTTCTATAATGGACTAACCGATGCTTCTAGGGATTTCCTAGATAGTTGTGCTGGTTGTGTTTTCAGGGAATGGACTATTGGGCAAGCTGAAGAATTATTGAATAACATATTGAAAAATTATGATGATTGGACTCTTCTTGAACCACCGCCTAAACCCACTCCGAAGAAGAGGGGTATCTTATATCTCAGTCCTGAAGATATGCAAGAGGCAAAGAAATCTATGAAGGAAAAATGTATTAAAGCTGAGGATGTTAAAAATTTACCTCCTATTGAAGAAACACATGGCTTAATACACCACCACCACCTAAGGTGGTAGAGGTAAATTCTCTAATGAAATTCAATGGTAATGATAATCCTCACGATATGCACCCTAGCCAATGCCTTTATGAGTTCAAGAATTACATTAGAAAACAAGATCACTTCAATGCAAATGTTATGAAACAATTGAAATACAATTCTGATATGATTGCTCGCTTGAGTGACTTGTTATTTAGAATCTCAAATGATGCTAGGGGTGTGGGAAAGCATGCTTCTATGGTTCAAACTCAGTTAGAACATGTTGCTAAATCTCAAAGAGAGTTACTAGATGAAATGAATAATAACATACATGACTTTGCTGTTAGAGTAGCAACTAGAGGAGGTAAAATGACTCAGGAACCACTTTATCCCGAGGGACATCCAAAAAGAATTGAACAAGACTCTTGAAGATCTAACACTGATGCACGTAGTCCTTCTAAAAAGAAAAAGAAGAAGAAAATGATAGGACTTTCCGTGCCTCTAGTGAACCTGAAGTGGAAAAACCTCCTGATAATGATAATGAAGTATATATCTCTGATGCTGAAACTCAACCTGGTAGTGAACACTCACCTTCTAATAATGGAAAAGATAATGCTGAGGTTCATGAAGACACTCAAATAGATAATAAAGAACCAGAAAATGATGTTGAGATAGAACTAGCAGTTGATCTTGATAACCCACAACCCAAGAATACACGATATGATAAAAGAGACTTTATTGCTAGAAAACACGATAAAGAAAGAGAACCGTGGGTTCAAAAACCTATGCCTTCCACCTAAGTCAACTAAAAAGAAAGATGATGAGGAATTTGAACGCTTTGCTGAAATGCTGAGGCCAGTCTTTTTTTGTACTCGCTTGACTGATATCTTGAAAATGCCTCCTTGTGCAAAGTATATGTGTAACACCCCGCATGTAACTTGCCATATTTGTAACTCCGACTCTTGTCATTTCTGGCTATGTGATATGTTTTTCCCTCCGTTGTTGGGTTTTGTCTTTCGTTTTGTATTTTGTCATGTCATGCATTTTCATATCATGTCATCATGCGCATTACTTTTGCATATGTGTTCGTCTCTTGCATCCGAGCATTTTTCCCCGTTGTCCGTTTTCCAATCCGGCGCTCCTATCTCCTCCGGTGCACCCCTCTAGTTTTCTTTCGTGTGCGTGTGTCAAACTTTCTCGGAATGGACCGAGGCTTGTCATGTGGTCTTAATATACCACCCGGAGACTACCGGTCAAGTTTCGTTCCCTTCGGAGGTCGTTTGGTACTCCAACGGTTAACCGGGCCTCCGCAATGTCCATTTGAGTATCCAGCAAAAACCCCCTCCAAAACCAGCCCAAAGCCCACCAAACTCTCTTCCATGCTCTAGGTCGTTCGATCACGATCGTGTGGGCGAAAACCGCACCTCATTTGGAGTCTCCTAGCTCCCTCTACCTATTTATATGTGGGCATCCCGAAAACGAAATCGCAGTCTCCCGTAACCCTAAATCGCCTTTCCGCGGGCGGACGTGTCCAGCCGCCGCCGGACAAAACGCGCCGCCGCTCCCGGCCAGTGGCATCGCGCCACGTCACCCCCGCCGCCGTCTCCGCCGCGCCAGGCCCGCCGGGCCCGGATCGGGCCCGCGGGGCCCATCTCCGCCGCCGCGCGCCCGCGAGCGCGCCCGCGCCTCACCGCGCGCCCGCTGCCGCCGGCCATCGCCGCCTCGTCCCGCGCGCCTGCCCCGCCGCCCGTGCGCTCGCCGCCGCCGCCCGTGCGCTCGCCGCCGCCGGTTGCCGCGCCTCCGCCCCGCAGCTCCGCCGGCTCCGCCGCCTCCTCTCCCGTCGCCGGAGTCGCCGCGCGCCGCCTCCTCCTCGCCGCGGCTCCCCGCCGGCCGGCGCCGCCCCGCCGCGGTCGGCCCCGCCGTCCTCCTCCCTCGCCGCCGGCAACTTCCCTCGGCCCCGCCTCGGTCCTCGCGCGTCAGATCCGATCGGTATTGCCCGTTGACTTCCCGAGTCCCCGTTTATTTTTCTAAGTGTTGGAAAAATTCTCAGTATCTTGCTCTGTTCCCGATGCGATAACTTTTTGCATGTAGCTCCGATTCGCGCGTGTAATATGTCAAATTGTTCGCCTCCTAATTCTCTACATTTTGTTTAATTGCACCATGTTCATTAGAGGTCATCTTGATGCCCAAATCTTCGTTGGAAGAGGGCTAGTTGCTGTTAATCTCTGGTTCTTATCAGAACTTGGAGATTTGTCATTTTTGTATCATTTAATCTGTGCATCTTTTGAGCATGAGCTCTACATGTGTTTTTAAGTATGCCATGCCATCTTTCCAGTGGTATAGCCCATGTATTTTTTGGGTCTTTGTGGTGACTAGAACAAGCATGCAAAGTAGGTCCCATAATAATTCTGATTTCAGGGACTTAGTGATTTCTGTAAGTCTTTGTCTGCTGTAATTTTGTTGCCATGTAAACTTGATGCTACAGAGAGATCCATGCATATTTTGGAGATGTTAAGTAAGGATGTTTTGTAGCTATAGTTGTAATGGATCCATTCCTGCAATTGTTTGCAATTTTAGAGTGCTATAGCATGACTCAATCTTGCTCTACTTTTGCTAAAATATTTCTGGCAGATTCTTAACATGACATGCATTTTTGCCAAGCTTATTGTAGTTGATCCATACATGCTATGTAATTGTTCTTGCCATGGATAGCTTCATAAACATGCCATCTTGCTGTAGGTATGCTTGGTTTTTCATGAATTGCTCTGTAGTGAGTGCATCAAGCTCACAAAGAGGCCTACATATTAATATTTCTGCCATGCTCTGTTTTCTGCCAAGTCTGAAACCTGATAACGAAACTTGCTATGTTTACATGCTTGCCATCATATCCTCTGGTCCTTTTTGGCTGATGGTTATTAAGGGACTTTTGTCATGTGCATTTAGTAGAACACTACCATGCCTTGTTTTGCTATGTTAAGTTCCTGTAGCATGTTGATTTCGTGCTCTGAACATTGCTACCTGATGCTGATTTCTGCCATGTCCAGTTTTTCACTAAGTCTGTGAACCTGTAATCTTTTGCACTTTTTCCATGCTTGTTTGAGCTTGATATGTTGTGAACTAGCCGTAGCTCAGTGTTCATCTTTTGTCAAGCATCTCCTGTAGATTACTGCCATGTGCTTTGTTGCTATGTTGGGGTGCTGTAGCATTGCTACTTGTTGCATTTTAAGTGCTATCTTGCTGTTTATCGCAGATTAGTGTCATTCTTGTTTTGCTTGCCATTTGCAAACCGTGCATCCGATTCCGGTGATCTTTATATCGATTTCGACCGAAATCATCTCATCTTTCCAGTGGCATGCTTGGTTTGCCAAGTTACTGCCATGTTCATCATTTTCCTTCCGGAGCACGCATATGCATCGCATATCATAATCTGCATATCATACATGTCTTGCATCATGTTGCTTGCGCATTTCCTCGTTGTTGATTGTGGTTCCATTTGTTTGTATTCTTGTCTTGGGTAGAGCCGGGAGCCGAGTTCGTGAACGAGGAACCTGTCGAGTACACTTACGAGGATCAAGCTTTCGACAACTCTGAGAATCTTGCAGGCAAGATGACCACCCCTCGAAATCACTTCTATCTTTGCTATGCTAGTTGTTCGCTCTATTGCCATGCTCGCTACCTATCACTTGCTATATCATGTCTCCTATTTCAGCCATGTCAGCCCCTAACCATCCTTTCCTAGCAAACCGTTGTTTGGCTATGTTACCGCTTTTGCTCAGCCCCTCTTATAGCGTTGCTAGTTGCAGGTGAAGTTGAAGTTTGTTCCATGTTGGAACATGGATATGTTGGGATATCACAATATCTCTTATTTAATTAATGCATCTATATATTTTGGTAAAGGGTGGAAGGCTCGGCCTTATGCCTGGTGATTTGTTCCACTCTTGCCGCCCTAGTACTGTTATACCGGGATTATGTTCCTTGAGTTTGCGTTCCTTACACGGTCGGGTGATTTATGGGACCCCCTTGACAGTTCGCCTTGAATAAAACTCCTCCAGCATGGCCCAACCTTGGTTTTACCAGTTGCTACCTAAGCCTTTTCCCCCGGGTTTTCGCGAGCCCGAGGGTCATCTTATTTTAACCCCCCCGGGCCAGTGCTCCTTCGAGTGTTGGTCCAAACTGAGCAGACAGCGGGGCCACCTCCTGGAAACTCGAGGTCTGGTTTTACTCGTAGGATGTCTCATCCGGTGTGCCCTGAGAACGAGATATGTGCAGCTCCTATCGGGATTTGTCGGCACATTCGGGTGGCTTTGCTGGTCTTGTTTTACCATTGTCGAGATGTCTTGTAAACCGGGATTCCGAGACTGATCGGGTCTTTCCGGGAGAAGGTTTATCCTTCGTTGACCGTGAGAGCTTATGATGGGCTAAGTTGGGACACCCCTGCAGGGTATTATCTTTCGAAAGCCGTGCCCGCGGTTATGAGGTAGATGGGAATTTGTTAATGTCCGGTTGTAGATAACTTGTCACTTGACCCAATTAAAATACACCAAGTGCGTGTGTAGCCGTGATGGTCTCTTCTCGGCGGAATCCGGGAAGTGAACACGGTATGTGTTATGTTTGACGTAAGTAGGTGTTCAGGACCTCTTCTTGGTCATTGCTAGATGACGTCCGTTCCTTTGCTTCTCTTCTCGCTCTCATTTGCGCAAGTTAGCCACCGTATATGTTTTGCCGCTGCAGCTCCACCTCTTTGCACCTCTTGTCCTACAAGCTTAAATAGTCTTGATCTCGCGGGTGTGAGATTGCTGAGTCCCCGTGACTCACAGATACTTCCAAAACCAGTTGCAGGTGCCGACGATGCCAGTGCAGATGATGGCGTCGATCTCAAGTGGGAGTTCGACGAGGAACGTGGTCGTTACTATGTGTCTTTCCTGATGATCAGTAGTGGTGCCCAGTTGGGACGATCGGGGATCTAGCATTTGGGGTTGTCTTATTTTCATCTGGATTTTGACCGTAGTCGGTCTATATGATTGTATTTTGGATGATGTATGAATGATATTTATGTATTGTGTGAAGTGGCGATTGTAAGCCAACTCTTTATCCCATTCTTGTTCATTACATGGGATTGTGTGAAGATGACCCTTCTTGCGACAAAACCACTATGCGGTTATGCCTCTAAGTCGTGCCCCGACACGTGGGAGATATAGCCGCATCATGGGCGTTACAAGTTGGTAATCAGAGCCATCCCCGACTTAGGAGCCCCCTGCTTGATCGAATCGCTGACGTTGTTGAGTCTAGAATAAAAAAAGTTTTGAGTCTTAGGATTATATATATCGGAGAGTAGGATTCTTTTTACTCCTCAGTCCCTTCGTCGCTCTGGTGAGGTCTCCTGACGTAGAAGTTTTGACTATTCTCTCCTCAAGTTTCACTAAAATTTTTTTTAGGATCACGCGGGTATCTTGAAATCGTTCCGATCGATTTGTGACGAGAACATTGTTCTTGGTGCCTCCTGTCATTTAGGGGTTGTGGCAGTGTCCCGGGGAGTTGAGCTCCGAGGTGTTGTCGTCACAATTTTATCGTTGCAGTTCTGGAATACCTGAGTTTCGCCGACATCGAAATCTCTTTTATGCAGTTGTTGGTGAGATCACCTCGACGCCACCCAGTACTGGGGCGGGAGTTCGGGAGTATTGCCATAACTTGTATAACGGATGTTTTTCGAAGGTTGAGGTAAACGATTTCCGAAGGTTTCTTGGTTATGTGTTGACGGATGGATACAGCTGGATCTAGGGATTGTTAGTTTGGGTGATATATTTTGTGTCCCCTGTATCCCCTACACCAGATTGCATAACCAGAAAGTTTCGGGAGTTTATAAGTGGGAATTCTAGTAGCCTTAGGATTTTTTTCCGACAGACGCATGATATGAGATTGGGGTTCGACGTCTAGTGGTCCGCCTGTATACGGTTGATTTTACAGTGGTCTCGTTGTGTCTTAAAGAGTCCATGGCTTTGCCGACTCGGGGACGCTTCGTATGTCATGTGCACAGCCTTGTACATGATGGTGCTGTACGATTGAGCCCATGTGGGCCCCACCACGAAAACTTCGGACGAAATATCTATCATATGTTTGTTCCGGCTTATTTTGCAAGCCAATACTTTGTTTTATTTTGTATTGTGGTATTCGAGTTGCTTCGAATTCATATGTTCATTCCATATCTTTTTCAAGTGGCTTCTCAACTTATGGAAGTGTGATGGTTTACTACGGAATCATTCGTTCATCTTCGTTCGAATGTTTATTGTGAAGACTATATGTTGCAATTTCTGTCCGTTGATTCTACTTATCTTTTGTCTATCGAGATGCTAACGGATGTCACCCTCTTCAGGATGGCTCCGCCAACGCGTCAGAATCCGGATCGCAACGAAGGGAGTCAAGCGAACCCTCCGCCACCACCTCCACCTCCGGAGGCATGGCAAGCAATCATGGCAGCCACCAACGCCAATGCTCAGATGATTCTGCAACTCTTGCAAGAACGTTCTCAAGGGCAAGGCAATCAAGGCAATCAAGGTCAAGGCAACAATCAGTTTCACTTTGCCATTCTCAACCAGTTTCTCGCAAATCAGCCCAAGTCTTTCAGCTACTGTGCCGAGGCCACGGATGCCGATGATTGGCTCGTGGACATCAACAAGCATTTTGAATGTAGCAATGTCAGAACTGAGGACTTTGTCAAGTTCGCTTCTTTCCAACTCAAGGACCAAGCTGCTGATTGGTTTCAGCAATACAAAGATTCCAGAGGAGGTCGTGTGATCACTTGGACTGACTTCTGTCGGGACTTCAAAGCGCACCACATTCCACAAAGTGTTGTTGAGAGCAAGCGTGAGGAGTTCCGCAATCTCAAGCAAGGAAACATGTCTGTGTATCAATACAACATTCAGTTTCAGAAACTTGCTCGCTTCGCTAAACAAGACGTTCCTGATGAGAAGAGCATGATCTATCACTTCAGAGGTGGCCTTAAAGAGGATCTACAGTTAGCTCTCGTTCTTGTTGAGCCTACTCAGTTTGATCAATTCTACAATATGGCACTGAAGCAAGAGGCGGCCCAGCTCAAGTGTGAGGCTTCTAAGAAGAGAGTCAGAGACGCAGTTCAGTCTTCTTCTTCCTCACTTGTGTCAGCTAAGCAACAGAAGTTCTGGTTGCCCTCCTCCTCCGTTTCGTCAGCCTTACCAGCAGAAGAACAAAGGTGGCCATAGTTCTTCCAACTCTTCCAACTCTGGCTATCAGAACAAGTCTCAGAATCAAGCTCCAAAGTCCAATGCTCCTTATCACCGTCCACTCTCAGAGGTGACTTGCAACAAATGTCAGCAGAAAGGTCACTATGCTAACAAGTGCTTCAACCAGAGGCGTCTTCCTCCTCCTCCTCCTGTCAGATCTTCCAGCAATGCAGTGGTCAAGCATAATCCAAAGTCTGCTAAGGTGAACATGATGAATGCAGCCCAAGCGGAGGAATCTACTGATGTGATAATGGGTAATCTCTCAGTTAATGATATTCCTGCAAAAGTTCTTTTTGATACTGGTGCATCGCATTCTTTCTTGTCATACCCATTTGCATCGAAGCACAATGTTGACACAGAGATTTTATCCAAAGTTCTGCAAGTTGTTTCTCCGGGAAAGCTTTTGTCGTCTAGTTTGGTTGCTCCCGATATTTCCATCAAGATGGGTGACTATAAATTTCAGTCTTCTCCAATTGTCCTTGGTGACTCGGATATTGATCTTATTCTCGGGATGGACTGGCTTTCTAAGCACAAGGCTCAACTTGATTGTGCTGCCAGAGAAATTCAATTGACACACTCGTCTGAGGATGTGATTATTTTTGCCGCTCGTGACGAAACCATTCGGTTTTTCTCTCTCAATGAGAAGGGCGAATTGGATGCCATATCTCAAATTCCAGTCGTTTGCGAGTATCAAGATGTTTTTCCAGAAGAGCTTCCGGGTATGCCTCCGCACCAGCCAGTTGAGTTCGTTATCGAACTAGAGCCTGGTACTGTACCCGTTTGCAAGCGTCCATACAAGCTTGGACCTAACGAGCTGAAGGAATTGAAGAAGCAGCTCGATGAACAAGAACGTCTGGGTTTGATCAGACCGAGTTCTTCTCCATGGGGTTGTGGTGTTCTTTTTGTCAAGAAGAAGGATGGCACGGACCGACTTTGCGTCGACTACCGTCCATTGAACAAGAAGACAATCAAGAACAAGTATCCACTTCCCAACATCAATGAGCTATTTGAGCACCTCAAAGGTGCTAAAGTATTCTCGAAGCTTGACCTTCGTATGGGTTATCATCAGATTCGCATTCGTGAAGAAGATATTCCCAAGACAGCATTCAGAACGAGCTTTGGTTCTTATGAATATACTGTCGTGTCTTTCGGTCTTGTCAATGCTCCTCCGGTGTTCTCTCGGATGATGAATTTCATCTTCAACCCCTATACCAATGAATTCGTTCTGGTGTATCTCGATGATATCTTGGTATTCTCCAAGAATAAGCAGGATCATGCCAAACATTTGCGATTGGTGCTCGACAAGCTCAGAGAGTATCAATTCTATGCGAAGTTCTCCAAATGTGAGTTTTGGCTCGATGAAGTTCTTTTCCTTGGTCACATCATCTCTGCCAAAGGCATCGCTGTTAACCCCGAGAAGGTGTCCGCAGTTCTGGATTGGGAACCTCCTCAAAATGTCAAGCAGCTCCGCAGTTTTCCTGGGTCTTGCAAGCTATTGCCGAAGATTCGTTGAGAATTTCTCCAAGATTGCAAACCTCTTTCCAACCTCTTGCAGAAGCATGTGAAGTATGTCTGGTCTCCTGAGTGTGAAGTCCCTTTCAACACTCTCAAACAGAAACTAGTCACAGCTCCTGTCTTGACTCCTCCTGATGAATCCAAGCCGTATGAAGTTTTCTGTGATGCTTCTCTCCAAGGTCTCGGTGCTGTGTTAATGCAAGAGAAGAAAGTTGTGGCTTATACCTCTCGGCAGTTGAAGCCCAACGAGAAGAACTACCCCACTCACGATCTTGAGTTGGCGGCAGTTGTCCATGCATTGATTACGTGGAGACATCTCTTGTTGGGAAGACAAGTGGACATTTTCACTGATCACAAGAGTCTCAAGTATATCTTCACTCAGCCCAACCTCAACCTCAGGCAGACTCGATGGGTCGAAATGATTCAAGAGTACAATCCGAGTATTGAATATACTCCAGGCAAGGCTAATGTCATTGCAGATGCTTTAAGCAGGAAAGCTTATTGCAACAGCTTAATTCTCAAGCCTTTCCAACCGGATCTTTGTGAAGCTTTCCGCAAGCTGAATCTCCAAGTTGTTCCTCAAGGCTTTCTTGCCAACCTCATAGTATCTCCTACTTTGGAAGATCAAATTCGTGAGGCACAACTCCTTGATGCCATGGTGAAGAAGGTGAAACGTGGTATCGACAAGGGTCTTTCCAAATACAAGTGCTATCGCATTGATGACAGAGACACTTTGTTCTTCGAGGACCGGATTGTGGTTCCGAAAGGTGATCTAAGGAAAGTCATAATGAACGAGGCACACAATTCTCTCCTTTCCATTCATCCTGGAAGTACGAAGATGTATCATGAGCTCAAGCAGTCGTATTGGTGGACTCGAATGAAGCGAGAAATTGCGCAATTCGTGAATGAATGTGATGTCTGCCGAAGAGTGAAAGCAGAACACCAACGACCAGCTGGTCTCCTCCAACCTCTTGCTATTCCGGAATGGAAGTTTGATCATATCGAAATGGACTTCGTGACTGGATTTCCCAAATCCAAGCGCGGAAATGATGCTATCTTCGTTGTCATTGACAAGCTCTCTAAAGTGGCTCATTTCCTTCCTATCAAAGAATCCATCACAGCAGCTCAGCTGGCAGAGCTCTACACCTCAAGAATTGTCTCCTTGCACGGCATTCCACAATTGATTTCTTCAGATCGTGGAAGCATCTTCACCTCTAAGTTCTGGGACTCCTTCCAGAAGGCCATGGGCACTAACATTCGCTTCAGCACAGCTTTCCATCCTCAAACTAGTGGCCAAGTCGAGCGAGTCAATCAAATTCTTGAAGATATGCTCAGGGCTTGTGTCATTTCCTTTGGCATGAAATGGGAAGATTGTCTCCCTTATGCTGAATTCTCCTACAACAACAGCTTCCAAGCGAGTTCGGGCAAGGCCCCATTCGAGATTCTCTATGGCAGAAAGTGCCGTACTCCTCTTAATTGGTCAGAGACTGGTGAACGCCAACTTCTTGGCAATGACTTAATCACTGAAGCTGAAGAAATGTGTAAAGTCATCCGTGATAATCTTAAAGCCGCGCAATCGCGCCAGAAGAGCTACTATGATAGTAAGCATCGTGATTTGGCTTTCGAGATCGGAGACCATGTCTACCTCCGTGTCTCTCCAATGAAAGGCACTCGTCGCTTCGGTATCAAAGGGAAGCTTGCCCCTAGATACGTGGGTCCTTTCAAGATCATTGGCAAAAGAGGCGACCTCGCCTATCAACTTGAACTTCCTTCCAACTTTGCGAACGTGCACGATGTGTTCCACGTGTCACAGCTCCGCAAGTGCTTCAAGACGCCTGAGTGCACTATCGACTTCGAAGAGATTGACCTTCAAGAAGATTTGTCTTATCATGAGCACCCCGTTGCTATTCTTGAAGAGACTGAGCGCAAGACTCGCAACAAGTCTATCAAATTCCTGAAAGTGAAGTGGTCGCACCATTCCGACCGGGAAGCCACCTGGGAACGCGAGGACCATCTCCGTTCCGAATATCCGGAGTTCTTTCAGTCCTAAATCTCGGGACGAGATCCTCTCGTAGTGGTGGAGTGTTGTAACACCCCGCATGTAACTTGCCATATTTGTAACTCCGACTCTTGTCATTTCCGGCTATGTGATATGTTTTTCCCTCCGTTGTTGGGTTTTGTCTTTCATTTTGTATTTTGTCATGTCATGCATTTTCATATCATGTCATCATGCGCATTACTTTTGCATATGTGTTCGTCTCTTGCATCCGAGCATTTTTCCCCGTTGTCCGTTTTCCAATCCGGCGCTCCTATCTCCTCCGGTGCACCCCTCTAGTTTTCTTTCGTGTGCGTGTGTCAAACTTTCTCGGAATGGACCGAGGCTTGTCATGTGGTCTTAATATACCACCCGGAGACTACCGGTCAAGTTTCGTTCCATTCGGAGGTCGTTTGGTACTCCAACGGTTAACCGGGCCTCCGCAATGTCCATTTGAGTATCCAGCAAAAACCCCCTCCAAAACCAGCCCAAAGCCCACCAAACTCTCTTCCATGCTCTAGGTCGTTCGATCACGATCGTGTGGGCGAAAACCGCACCTCATTTGGAGTCTCCAAGCTCCCTCTCCCGTAACCCTAAATCGCCTCTCCGCGGGCGGACGTGTCCAGCCGCCGCCGGACAAAACGCGCCGCCGCTCCCGGCCAGTGGCATCGCGCCACGTCACCCCCGCCGCCGTCTCCGCCGCGCCAGGCCCGCCGGGCCCGGATTGGGCCCGCGGGGCCCATCTCCGCCGCCGCGCGCCCGCGCCTCCCCGCGCGCCCGCTGCCGCCGGCCATCGCTGCCTCGTCCCGCGCGCCTGCCCCGCTGCCCGTGCGCTCGCCGCCGCCGCCCGTGCGCTCGCCGCCGCCGGTTGCCGCGCCTCCGCCCCGCAGCTCCGCCGGCTCCGCCGCCTCCTCTCCCGTCGCCGGAGTCGCCGCGCGCCGCCTCCTCCTCGCCGCGGCTCCCCGCCGGCCGGCGCCGCCCCGCCGCGGTCGGCCCCGCCGTCCTCCTCCCTCGCCGCCGGCAACTTCCCTCGGCCTCGCCTTGGTCCTCGCGCGTCAGATCCGATCGGTATTGCCCGTTGACTTCCCGAGTCCCCGTTTATTTTTCTAAGTGTTGGAAAAATTCTCAGTATCTTGCTCTGTTCCCGATGCGATAACTTCTTGCGTGTAGCTCCGATTCGCGCGTGTAATATGTCAAATTGTTCGTCTCGTAATGCTCTACATTTTGTTTAATTGCACCATGTTCATTAGAGGTCATCTTGATGCCCAAATCTTCGTTGGAAGAGGGCTAGTTGCTGTTAATCTCTGGTTCTTATCAGAACTTGGAGATTTGTCATTTTTGTATCATTTCATCTGTGCATCTTTTGAGCATGAGCTCTACATGTGTTTTGAAGTATGCCATGCCATCTTTCCAGTGGTATATCCCATGTATTTGTTTCGTCTTTGTGGTGACTAGAACAAGCATGCAAAGTAGGTCCCGTAATAATTCTGATTTCAGGGACTTAGTGATTTCTGTAAGTCTTTGTCTGCTGTAATTTTGTTGCCATGTAAACTTGATGCTACAGAGAGATCCATGCATATTTTGGAGATGTTCAGTAAGGATGTTTTGTAGCTATAGTTGTCATGGATCCATTCCTGCAATTGTTTGCAATTTTAGAGTGCTATAGCATGACTCAATCTTGCTCTACTTTTGCTAAAATATTTCTGGCAGATTCTTAACATGACATGCATTTTTGCCAAGCTTATTGTAGTTGATCCATACATGCTATGTAATTGTTCTTGCCATGGATAGCTTCATAAACATGCCATCTTGCTGTAGGTATACTTGGTTTTTCATGCATTGCTCTGTAGTGAGTGCAGCAAGCTCACAAAGAGGCCTACATATTAATATTTCTGCCATGCTCTGTTTTCTGCTAAGTCTGAAACCTGATAACGAAACTTGCTATGTTTACATGCCTGCCATCATATCCTATGGTCCTTTTTGGCTTATGGTCAGTAAGGGACTTTTGTCATGTGCATTTAGTAGAACACTACCATGCCTTGTTTTGCTATGTTAAGTTCTTGTAGCATGTTGGTTTCGTGCTCTGAACATTGCTACCTGATGCTGATTTCTGCCATGTCCAGTTTTTCACTAAGTCTGTGAACCTGTAATCTTTTGCACTTTTGCCATGCTTGTTTGAGCTTGATATGTTGTGAACTAGCCGTAGCTCAGTGTTCATCTTTTGTCAAGCATCTCCTGTAGATTACTGCCATGTGCTTTGTTGCTATTTTGGGGTGCTGTAGCATTGCTACTTGTTGCATTTTAAGTGCTATCTTGCTGTTTATCGCAGATTAGTGTCATTCTTGTTTTGCTTGCCATTTGCAAACCGTGCATCCGATTCCGGTGATCTTTATATCGATTTCGACCGAAATCATCTCATCTTTCCAGTGGCATGCTTGGTTTGCCAAGTTACTGCCATGTTCATCATTTTCCTTCCGGAGCACGCATATGCATCGCATATCATAACCTGCATATCATACATGTCTTGCATCATGTTGCTTGCGCATTCCTCGTTGTTGATTGTGGTTCCATTTGTTTGTATTCTTGTCTTGGGTAGAGCCAGGAGACGAGTTCGTGAACGAGGAACCTGTCGAGTACACTTACGAGGATCAAGCTTTCGACAACTCTGAGAATCTTGCAGGCAAGATGACCACCCCTCGAAATCACTTCTATCTTTGCTATGCTAGCTGTTCGCTCTATTGCCATGCTCGCTACCTATCTCTTGCTATATCATGTCTCCTATTTCAGCCATGTCAGCCCCTCTAACCATCCTTTCCTAGCAAACCGTTGTTTGGCTATGTTACCGCTTTTGCTCAGCCCCTCTTATAGCGTTGCTAGTTGCAGGTGAAGTTGAAGTTTGTTCCATGTTGGAACATGGATATGTTGGGATATCACAATATCTCTTATTTAATTAATGCATCTATATATTTTGGTAAAGGGTGGAAGGCTCGGCCTTATGCCTGGTGATTTGTTCCACTCTTGCCGCCCTAGTACTGTTATACCGGGATTATGTTCCTTGAGTTTGCGTTCCTTACACAGTCGGGTGATTTATGGGACCCCCTTGACAGTTCGCCTTGAATAAAACTCCTCCAGCATGGCCCAACCTTGGTTTTACCAGTTGCTACCTAAGCCTTTTCCCCCGGGTTTTCGCGAGCCCGAGGGTCATCTTATTTTAACCCCCCGGGCCAGTGCTCCTTCGAGTGTTGGTCCAAACTGAGCAGACTGCGGGGCCACCTCCTGGAAACTCGAGGTCTGGTTTTACTCGTAGGATGTCTCATCCGGTGTGCCCTGAGAACGAGATATGTGCAGCTCCTATCGGGATTTGTCGGCACATTCGGGTGGCTTTGCTGGTCTTGTTTTACCATTGTCGAGATGTCTTGTAAACCGGGATTCCGAGACTGATCGGGTCTTTTCGGGAGAAGGTTTATCCTTCGTTGACCGTGAGAGCTTATGATGGGCTAAGTTGGGACACCCCTGCAGGGTATTATCTTTCGAAAGCCGTGCCCGCGATTATGAGGCAGATGGGAATTTGTTAATGTCCGGTTGTAGATAACTTGTCACTTGACCCAATTAAAATACACCAAGTGCGTGTGTAGCCGTGATGGTCTCTTCTCGGCGGAATCCGGGAAGTGAACACGGTATGTGTTATGTTTAACGTAAGTAGGTGTTCAGGACCTCTTCTTGGTCATTGCTAGATGACGTCCGTTCCTTTGCTTCTCTTCTCGCTCTCATTTGCGCAAGTTAGCCACCGTATATGTTTTGCCGCTGCAGCTCCACCTCTTTGCACCTCTTGTCCTACAAGCTTAAATAGTCTTGATCTCGCGGGTGTGAGATTGCTGAGTCCCCGTGACTCACAGATACTTCCAAAACCAGTTGCAGGTGCCGACGATGCCAGTGCAGATGATGGCGTCGATCTCAAGTGGGAGTTCGACGAGGAACGTGGTCGTTACTATGTGTCTTTCCTGATGATCAGTAGTGGTGCCCAGTTGGGACGATCGGGGATCTAGCATTTGGGGTTGTCTTATTTTCATCTGGATTTTGACCGTAGTCGGTCTATATGATTGTATTTTGGATGATGTATGAATGATATTTATGTATTGTGTGAAGTGGCGATTGTAAGCCAACTCTTTATCCCATTCTTGTTCATTACATGGGATTGTGTGAAGATGACCCTTCTTGCGACAAAACCACTATGCGGTTATGCCTCTAAGTCGTGCCCTGACACGTGGGAGATATAGCCGCATCGTGGGCGTTACAATATGAAAGACATCATCACCAATAAGAGAAAAATACCGGAAGCTAAAATCTTCACTATGCTTGCTAATTATACTTTTAAAGATGGAGTACCTAAAAAACTTGGAGATCCGGGGATACCAACTATACCTTGCTCCATAAAAAGAAACTATGTGAAAACTGCTTTATGTGATTTGGGAGCTGGTGTTAGTGTTATGCCTTTATCTTTATATAAAAGACTTTATTTGAATAAACTCACACCTACTGAAATATCTTTGCAAATGGCTGACAAATCAACTACCATACCTATCGGTATTTGTGAGGATGTGCCCGTTGTTGTTGCTAATGTTACTATTTTGACTGACTTTGTTATACTTGAGATGCCCGAGGACGACAACATGTTGATTATCCTTGGTAGACCCTTCTTGAATATTGCAGGGGTTGTTATTGATTGCAATAAAAGCAAGGTTACTTTTCATATCAATGGTAATGAGCATACGGTGCACTTTCCAAAGAAACAATTCCAAGTGAATGGTATTAATGTTATTGAAAAGTCTTCGACAATCACTATTGGAAGTTTTCAACTAACTCTACCTACTGCCAAAAAGAAATATGAAATGCTTATTTTTGGGGATATTCATATCCCCGTTGAGGTAACTTAGTGATTTACGAAAGTTCTTCGGTTTCATGCTAATCGAAAGTGGTTGTTAATAAGACTTGATCAAACTTATTAATGGATCATTTTTGAGAGGTATGACATTGATGAATTTAGTGAGCACGACCTTCTGTCCCTACCTTTTGTTTTCTGTTTTTATTAGTTAAATAAAATAAAATGCCATGTTTTATCTGTTTTCTGAATTTCCCGTGCAATAAAAAAAGACCCAAAAATAAAAGTTCTCAGAATGCTCTGAAAATTTAATATGATTTTTTCTGCATATTTAAGAATTTCTGGTGCAAATAATATCAGAGGGAGGTGCTCCAGGTGGACACAACCCACCTGGGCGCGCCAGGACCCCCAGGCGCGCCCTGGTGGGTTGTGGTCCCCACGTGCCCCCCCTTACTTATCTCTTCACACCACATCATCACCTACGTCTAGAAAAAAAATCACCATTGCTCTCTCTCACGTGCATTCTTGCTCTCAAACCCGCGGATTTCGATCTCTTTGCTCGAAGCTCCATTTCTGAAACTGTTTCGGCGCATTGTTGCTTGGTATGTGAATCCACCATTTGTCCAATTAGTTTTTCTTTTAGTGGTTTATATTTTGAATAATTAGCTACTCTTGGTGCTGCTGTAGATGAGCTTGCATGTTGAATTCTTAGAGTTCTAATTAGTTTGAATGATTGCTATGGCCTCTATGTATCCCTATGAGTAGTTGCTACCAATTTTGTAGATTTTTGTTGAGAAAAATTTGTGGACTAAAAATTTCAGAATTTTTATTCATAGGAAAAACATGAGTATCTTTAGGAAGTTTGCTTCCAAGAAGAACTCCAAGGGAGTGATTCAGGAGTCATCTGATAGTGATCTCCACACCCAGAGATTGGCGGAGTTACGGCCATGCGAATGGCCGCATACCCCGTTCATGGAAGGGGCTGGAATCCTTCAAGAGTTTGCACAATATGCTGCTAATGCCAGCCTCACCGACTTCATCGCAGCTGAATGCGAATAGTATCATCTCCTCACAAACACCTTTGTGCAAAGTTTTAATTTTCTTCCTAGGAATAACCCCCTTGAAGTGCAGTTTAATTTATATGCTGAACCCCATTAGATACCGCTTACTGAATTTTGTGAAATATGCTTACTTCCTTCTGATGGTAGTTTGGTAGAGCCTAGGCCCGCAGAGTTTGAAGGCTTTTAATGTACTCTGACAGTGGGTGATGAGAGAGGGGTGTCGAGTACCACCGTCGCTGGCTTGCATTTTCCTGTTGTTCATTATTTTGCTCTTTCCATTGCAAAATGCTTGCTTGCTAGAGGGAAGGTGGGTGCACTCAGTTCCCCAGACCTTGCTGTGTTACGTCGTGCACTAGAGGGCGACAACGCTTATAGCTTGGGAGCTATTGTGGCATGTCGCCTCCACATTAATAAGTCTAAGGGTAAAATACATGGAGGGATTTACGCCACTCGTTTGGCGGCTCGCTTTTAATGTTCAGATACGCCTGCATGATTATCCTTTGCCCAAGGTTTACCTAGATCGCGCGGCCATGGATTACCACTAGTTTACTGCTATCGATTATCCTAACATTCCTATTCCGTATAACCTGGTTTTTAGTGTGAGAACTCATGATATTATTCCATTGCATGTGCCTGCTTTGTTTGATCCTATTGCCAGGGGTGGATACAGGATTATGCCTGTGGACATCATCGCGTACCGGAACAACCAAGCTGTAGCAGAGGAGGAGTCTCAGCAGCGGGAGCCACAGGTGCCCGCTCCTCAGCAGTTCGACATGGGACCCCATGGTTTCTTCGACTATTGACTGATTACCAAGTTATGCCAAAAGCATAAGCTTGGGGGAGTACGTGTTTCTCACCAACTTTACATTCATGTTCACACATTTCAGTTGTCGGTGTTTGCACTTTTTCATTGTATTATCCATGTTAAACTTATTTTCTCGCTTTCTTCTTGCGTGTTTGAAAAACTTTGAGAAAATCCAAAAATATTTCCTGCTTCTTTTGATTTTTCTTTCTAGAGTAGTTAGCTGTAGCACTAAAAAGAAAACCCAAAAAGATTTCCTTGTTCTTCTTTTACTTGTTGGGAGCTTTCCCATGTAAATAGTTTTTCTCATTTTGCTTTCCCCTTTTTATTTGCTTCTTTCAGATAAAACCAAAAACTCCAAAAATATTTCAGTGTGTTTCTCCGAATTTCTTTTCTATTTATCGAGTCGTACCGAGGGGAAGACCACGACGAAAATGTTGAGTGGCTCTCATATGCATTATTATTAATCTAACAAAGAGCCTATTTTACTTTGTCTTCTCCTATTGAATACAATGTTTGCAGATTCCAGCTTAGTCCACGACACTCTTGCACTATTATTATTTTCTTATCGTTCGGTCGTGCAAGTGAAAGGCAATAATGACGATACTTGATGAATTAACCATGGTAGAGAAAAATGGGTATGAACTCGACTTGTTCTGTTTTTGTAAATATGTTTAACCTAGTATCCATGATTCAGCTCATTATGATTAAACATGTTTGCAATGACAATTAGAGATTATAGTTTCTCATTTCATGCATAAGTAGCTGGGAGTGGATAATGATTTATCTTGGATGTCAACATTGCATTAAAATGATGGTGATGTAGTATTATGATATGGTATCGTCCTCGAATGTTCGAGTGGCTTGACTTGGCACATGTCCATGCATGTAGTTGAATCAAAACCAACATAGCCTCTATGATATTTATGTTCATGGTGTTCATATTCTACTCATGCTAGTGTCCAGTGTTACTTATGCATAATGCATGTTCATGACTATTGTTGCTCTCTAGCTGGCCGCTTCTCAACCTATTTGCTAGCCTTCACCTGTACTAAGTGGGAATTCTGCTTGTACATCCAAAACTTGAAACCCAAGTTATTCCAGATGAGTCCACCATACCTACCGTATTACCCTGCCGTCCTAAGTAAATTTGCATGTGCCATCTCTAAAAATTTCAAATAAATATCCTTTTTGTGTGCCTGGATCGTTCATGGAACGACAGGAGGTAGTCGGTATCTTCCATGCTAAGCGGGTTATTCTCAGGATGAGTGTCTATTCACTCACCATCGCACGAGAAAAGGGCGGTAATATGGATGCCCAGTCCCAAACTGCAAAAAGAATTGATCTTTCAAATAATCAAACAAAAACTCCCAATGGAGTCACAACCTTTACTTTATCGCTTGGGAACCGCCACTAGCGTGCTTAGCATGGAAGGTATTGATAACTGATAGTCGTGAAGTAAACAAGAAGGGTGCATGCCTCAAAATATCATTTACCTCTGTTTTAAAACTTGAGCTCTGGCACCTCTCCAAATCACTGCTTCCCTCTGCGAAGGGACTATCTATTTACTTTTATGTTGTGTCATCACCTTCTAAAATAAGCGCCAGAAGCTGAGAGCACTGCTGTCATGCTGATGCATTGTGTGTAGGTAATGTTGGGTGCATCATGACTGGATCTTTTCTACCATGAATTACAATGTTTAGTCGCTGCTTGAACTTTGGAGGTGCTCTGCATTTATGTTTTGCGGTCTCGGAAAGGGCTAGCAGATACCACTATTGTCATATCATATCATGGTTGTTTTGATAATGTGTTGCCATTTGAGATATCTTATTATTGCTCGCTAGCTGAATATGTCATTGATACGAGTTAATATAATTTTTAAGAGTTATTGTCGGCATGGTTAGTTATAATGTTGGCTAAAAACCTGGGTGCTATTTAAGCTTATTTATGCAAACAAGAGCAAAAGAGTTCATAAAAGTTTTTCTTTTTCATTTTCAGTTTATCAACTGAATTGCTTGAGGACAAGCAAAGGTTTAAGCTTGGGGGAGTTGATACGTCTCCAACGTATCTACTTTTCCTAACGCTTTCCCTCTTGTTTTGGACTCTAATTTGCATGATTTGAATGAAACTAACCCCGGACCGACGTTGTTTTCAGCAGAACTACCATGGTGTTGTTTTTGTGCAGAAATAAAAGTTCTCGGAATGGAACGAAACTTTGCGAGGATTTTTTATATCAATAAAGAGAATTTCTGGAGCCAAGAACCACCGGAGGTGGGTACCTGGGTGGGCACAAACCACCAGGGCGCGCCCCCCCTCCAGGCGCGCCCAAGTGGGTTGTCCCCACCTAGTGGCCCCGCAGACCCTGAAACCAACGCTATAAAATCCTATTTTTGGAGAAAAAATCTGGGAGAGAGAATTATCGCGTTCCACAAGACGGAGCCACCGTCACCTCCTTTTCTTCATCGGGAGGCCAGATCTGGAGTCCGTTTGGGGCTCCGGAGAGGGGGATCTTCGTTCTTCGTCATCACCAACCCTTCTCCATCGCCAATTCCATGATGCTCCCCATCGAGAGTGAGTAATTCCTTCGTAGGCTCATTGGTCGGTGAGGAGTTGGATTGGACTCATCATGTAATCGAGTTAGTTTTGTTAGGGCTTGATCCCTAGTATCCACTATGTTCTGAGATTGATGTTGCTATGACTTTGCCATGCTTAATGCTTGTCACTTTGGGCCCGGGTGCCATGATTTCAGATCTGAACTGTTTATGTTATCACCATTATATCTATGTTCTAGATCCGATCTTGCAAGTTATAGTCACCTACTACGTGTTATGATCCAACAACCCCGGAGTGACAATATATAGTCGGGACCAGTCCCGGTGATGACCGTAGTTTGAGGAGTTTATGTATTCACCGTGTGTTAATGCTTTGTTCTGGTTCTCTATTAAAAGGAGGCCTTAATATCCCTTAGTTTCCAATTGGACCCTGCTGCCACGGGAGGGTAGGACAAAAGATGTCATGCAAGTTCTTTCCATAAGCACGTATGACTATTTACGGAATACATGCCTACATTATATTTATGAACTGGAGCTAGTGCCGTATCGCCCTAGGTTATGACTGTCACATATGAATATCATCCAACGAATCATCGATCCAATGCCTAAGAATTTATCTTATATTGTTCCTGCCAAGTTACTACTACTATCGTTACTGTTGCACTTGTTACAAAACTACTGCTATCACTGTTACCGTTACTGTTGTTGCTGCTACTATTATCCAAACTATCATACTACTTTGCTACTGATCACTTTGCTGCAGATAATTAATCTCTAGGTGTGGTTGAATTGACAACTCAACTGCTAATACTTACAAATATTCTTTGGCTCACCTTGTGTCGAATATATAAATTTGGGTTGAATACTCTACCGTCGAAAATTGTTGCGATCCCCTATACTTGTGGGTTATCATACCTGCACACAAAGAACAAATACTTGCAACCCGATGTAAAAGAGGGGTTGTCAATCCCTCCCGGGTAAAAAGATAGATAAAATTGTAGTAGATTGGATAAATAGATCTCGCGGGAACGCGAGATAGAATAAATAACAATAAATTGCAGCAAGGTATTTTTGGTTTTTTGGATTAATAGATCTGAAAATAAAAGATGTGAATAAATAAAAAGGCAAATACCAATATAGATCTGAAAGTATATGATGAGAAAATAGACCTGGGGGCCGTAGATTTCTCTAGTGGTTTCTCTCGAGAAAAATAGCATACGGTGGTAAACAAATTACTGTTAGGCAATTGATAGAACTTTAAATAATTACGATGATATCCAGGCAATGATCATTATATAGGCATCATGTCCAAGATAGACCGACTCCTGCCTGCATCTACTACTATTACTGCACACATCGAACGCTATCCAACATGCATCTAGTGTATTAAGTTCATGGAGAAACGGAGTAATGCAATAAGAATGATGACATGATGTAGACAAGATCTATTCATGTAGGAATAGACCACATCTTGTTATCCTTAATAGCTACGATACATATGTGCCATTTCCCCTTCTATCACTGGGATTGAGCACCGTAAGATCGAACCCATCACAAAGCACCTCTTCCCATGGCAAGAAAAAACGATCTAGTCGGCCTAATTATACCAAAGATCCAGAGAAGAAATACGAGGCTATAAGTAATCATGCATATAGGAGATCAAAAGACTCAAATAACTTTCATGGATAAAAACATAGATCTGATCATAAACTCAAAGTTCATCGGATCCCAACAAACACACCGCAAAAAGAGTTACATCAAATAGATCTCCAAGAGACCATTGTGTTGAGAATCAAAAGAGAGAGAGGAACCATCTAGCTACTAACTACGGCCCCGTAGGTTTACAATGAACTACTCACGCATCATCAGAGAGGCACCAATGAGGATGATGGACCCCTCTGTGATGGTGTCTAGATTGGATATGTGGTTTCTGAAACTTGCGGCGGCTGGAATTGTGTTTCGTCGACTCCCCTAGGGTTTTTGGATTTCCAGGGTATTTATAGAGCAAAGAGGCGGTGCGGGAGGCGCCCGAGGTGGGCACAACTCACCTGAGCGCGCCCTGGTGGGTTGTGCTCCCCTCGGAGCCCCCCTCGGGTAATTCCTTGGCCCATCGTGTGTCTTCTGGTCCCCAAAAAATCTCCAAAAAGTTTCGCTGCATTTGGACTTCTTTTGGTATTGATTTTATGCAATGTAAAAAACAAGCAAAAAACAACAACTGGCACTGGGCACTATGTCAATAGATTAGTTCCAAAAAATGATATAAAGTTGCTATAAAATGATTGTAAAACATCCAATAATGATAATATAACAACATGGAACAATTAAAAATTATAGATACGTTGGAGACTAATCAGCATCCCTAAGCTTAATTCCTGCTCGTCCTCGGGTAGGTAAATGATAAAAACAGACTATTTGATGTGGAATGCTGCCTAACATGTTCATCACATAACTTTGTTTTGTAGCATGGACATTTGGATTTTTATATGATTCAAAGCAATAGTCTAGTTTTGACATGAAGATTTTAATACTCAAGCATATCAACAAGCAACCATGTCTTTCAAAATATCAACACTAAAGCAAGTTATCCCTAGCCCATTATGCTCAATCATTGATCCATTCATGAAACACACTCGCATATTAGCTACACCAAATGCTCAAGTATGATCATAGTGCCCCTTAGTTGGTGCTTTATAAGAGAAGATAGAGACTCAAATAAAAAATAAAAATGCATAAAGTAAATAGAAAGGCCCTTCGCAGAGGGAAGTAGGGATTTGTAGAGGTGCCTGAGCTCAAAGCAAAAAATTAAGAGAGAAACATTTTGGGTGGCATGCTTTTCTCGTCAATGAAAATGACCGAGTAATTCCCAACACTTTCCATGCTAGATATATCATAGGCGGTTCCCAAACATAAAATAAAGTTTATTCCTTTTTCCACCATACTTTCACATTCCACGGCTAACCGAATCCACAGGTGCTGTCCATACTGATAATCCCCAAGTGCAGGGAATCATCGTAGCAATTCCTGAAGGTGGAAGTGATAAGTATGGAGTGTCGAACCCACAAGGAGCTAAAGGTAAGATCAATATTCTCTCAAGTCCTATCTGCCACTGATACGACTCTACGTACACCAAACATTTGCTTCCAACTAGAAACGAGAAATAAAACTACGTTGTGGGTATGAAGAGGATAACTTTGCATGATATCGGAGAGCTAAAATATAAAAGTAGGTGCTATAATATTGTTAGAATATATTACTAAATATTATCAATAGCGAGTGTGGAATAATGATGGGTCGGTGTGCGGAATTGTCCTAGGCAATTGTTAACAAGATCGGTAATCACTATTGCAATTTCATATGAGGGAGAGGCATAAGCTAACATACTTTCTCGTCTTGGGTCATATGCACTTATGATTCGAACTCTAGCAAGCATCCGCAACTACTAAAGATCATTAAGGCAAAACCCAACCATAGCATTAATGCATCAAGTCCCCTTTATCCCATACGCCGTGACCCACTTATCCGTGTTTATGCTTCTGTCACTCAAGCAACGCAGACAATAAGTGAACCATGGACATATTGCAACACCCTACAGCGGGAATCCCTCATGCTTGCGCGACACGGAGGGTACCATAGGACTGCACCAAAATAAAACATACAACTCATACCAATCTAGATCATCAATCAACCCAAAGACAAAGGATATCTACTCAAAACATCATAGGATGGCAACACATCATTGGATCATAATATGTGGCATAAAGCACCATGTTCAAGTAGGGATTACAGCGGGGTGCGGGAGAGTGGACCGCGTAAAATAGATGAGGATGGTGATGTTGATGAAGACGATCACCGCGGCGATGATTCCTCTCCCGATGGCACTCCAGCGCCACTGAGAGAGAGGAGGAGAGCTTCTCCCCCTTGTGCTTCCTCCTCCATGGCCTCCCCCCTAGATGGGGAGAGGTTCTCCCTCTGGTCCTTGGCCTTCATGGCGATGATGGCCCCTCCAGGATCCTCCTCCATGGCCTCCGGTGAAGATGGCCCCCTCCGGCAGGGTGCCAGAGAGGGCCTAGATTGATTTCTCGTGGCTATAGAGGCTTGCGACGGCGGAACTTCTGATCTAGGTTCTGTTCTGGAGTTTTCTTGATTTATAGGAGGAGTTGGGGTTGATTTCACGCCAGGGGGGCCCTCGGGGAGTCCATGAGGCAGGTGGGCGCGCCCCCCACCCTCGTGGGCCCACGGGACTCCCCTCCGGTAGATTTTTTTTCCAGTATTTTTCATATTTTCCAGAAAAATTCTCCGTTGATTTTCATTGCATTCCGAGAACTTTTATTTCTACACAAAAACAACACCACTGTAGTTCTGCTGAAAACAACGTCAGTCCGGGTTAGTTCTAATCAAATCATACCAAAATCATATAAAACTATTGCAAACATGGCATGAACACTTCATAAATTATAGATACGTTGGAGACGTATCACATACCAACAATTTCCAAGGAATTTATTATTCGAGAACATAAAGTAAATTCATTTTTCATTTCGAGACTGGGCATCCCTAATACCTTTGTCGTACTCTCATGCAATGACAAGTGAATAAACACTCATCTTGAGAGTAACACATCTAGCATGGAAAATATTGGCCACCCCCTGCCGCTTCATGAGCGGTACAAGCACACAAAAAGGAAATTTATTTTGAAAATTAGAGATGGCACATACAAGTTTGCTTAGAACGGCAAAAGAATACCGCATATAGGTAGGTATAGTGGACTCATATGGCAAAACTTGTTTAAGGATTTTGGATGCACAAGTAGTGATCATACTTAGTGCAAATGAAGGCTAGCAAAAGATTGAGAAGCATCCAACCAAGAAACAAAAAATCTCAGAAGCGAGCATTAAGCATAACTAACACTGAATAATGCACCATAAGTAGGATGTAATTTCATTGCATAACTATTGACTTTCTTGCTTGCATAGGGAATCACAAACCTTAACATCAATATTCTTACTAACACCATAATTACTCATCAACATGACTCACATATTATATCACCATATCGCAAAACTATTACAATGAATCAAGTTTATTTTGTCCAATGATCTTCATGAAAGTTTTTATTATATCCTTCTTAATATCTATCACTTTGGGACTAATTTCATATGTTGCTTTTGATAGCTCAAACAAATCTAAGTGAGGAACATGAGCATAAAAATTTTCTTCTCCCAAAATAGTATAAGTGAAGCATAAGAGAATTTCTTCAATTTTTTTTACTAACTCTCAAATAAATCTAAGCGAAGCATGAGAGCATTTCTTCAAAAATAATAAAGCACACCGAGATAAAAAAAGATATAAGTGAAGCACTAGAGCAATTCCATAGCTCAAAAATATTTAAGTGAAGCATAGAGAGCAATTCTAACAAATCATAGCACAATTTTGGCTCTTTCAAATAGGTGTGTCCAGCAAGGATACTTGACTTAAAATAAAAAGCAAAACAAGCAAAGACCGATATGTCTCCAACGTATCTATAATTTTTGATTGTTCCATGCTATTATATTATATGTTTTGGATGTTTTATATGCATTAATATGCTATTTTATATGATTTTTGGGACTAACCTATTAACCTAGAGCCCAGTGCCAGTTCCTGTTTTTTTCCTTGTTTTAGAGTTTCACAGAAAAGGAATACCAAATGGAGTCCAAATGGAATGAAACTTTCGTGATGATTTTTCTTGGACCAGGAAGACATCTAGAGGGCTTGGATTGCACGTCATGAAAGCCACAAGGCGGCCACAAGGTCGGGAGGCGCGGCCAGGGGGATAGGGCGCGCCCCCACCCTTGTGGGCCCCTCGTGACTCCACCGACCTATTTCTTCCGCCTATATATTCTCAAATATCCCAAAACCTTCCAGGGGAGCCACGAAACCACTTTTCCACCGCCGCAACCTTCTGTACCCGTGAGATCCCATCTAGGGGCCTTTTCCGGCGTCCTGCCGGACGGGGATTCAATCACGGAGGGCTTCTACACCAACACCATTGCCTCTCCGATGAAGCGTGAGTAGTTTACCACAGACCTACGGGTCCATAGATAGTAGCTAGATGGCTTCTTCTCTCTCTTTGATTCTCAATACCATGTTCTCCTCGATGTTCTTGGAGATCTATTCGATGTAATACTCTTTTGCGGTGTGTTTGCCGAGATCCGATGAATTGTGGATTTACGATCAGCTTATCTATGAATATTATTTGAATCTCCTCTGAATTCTTATATGCATGATTTGATATCTTTGCAAGTCCCTTCGAACTATTGATTTGGTTTGGCCAACTAGATTGGTTTTTCTTGCAATGGGAGAAGTGCTTAGCTTTGGGTTCAATCTTGCGGTGTTCGATCCTAGTGACAGAAGGGGAACCGACACGTTGTATTGTTGCCATCGAGGATAACAAGATGGGGTTTTTCATCATATTGCTTGAGTTTATCCCGCTACATCATGTCATCTTACTTAATGCGTTACTCTGTTCTTATGAACTTAATACTCTAGATGCAGGCAAGTGTCGGTCGATGTGTGGAGTAATAGTAGTAGATGTAGGCAGGAGTCGGTCTACCTGACACGGACGTGATGCCTATATTCATGATCATTGCCTTAGATATCGTCATAACTTTGCACTTTTCTATCAATTCTTGGCAGTAATTTGTTCACCCACCATAATATTTTCTATCTTGAGAGAAGACTCTAGTGAAACCTATGGCCCCTGAGTCTATTTTCCATCATATAAGTTTCCGATCTACAATTTTAGTTTCCTATTTACTTTCTTTGCAATCTTTTACTTTCCGTTCCATAAATCAAAAATACCAAAAATGTCACTTTACCGTTTATCCATCTCTATCAGATCTCACTTTGCAAATAACCGTGAAGGGATTGACAACCCCTTTATCGCGTTGGGTGCAAGTTGGTGTTTGTTTGTGCAGGTATTCGGTGGCTTGCGCGTTGTCTCCTACTGGATTGATACCTTGGTTCTCAAAAGCTGAGGGAAATACTTACTCTACTTTGCTGCATGACCCTTTCCTCTTCAAGGGAAAAACCAATGCAAGCTCAAGAGGTAGCAAAGACTCATATAATACAAGACACTCCAAGCAAAACTCATGATATGTGACGAATAAAAATATAGCTTCAAGTAAAATACCAATGGTCGTTAGAAGAAAGAGGGGATGCTACTCGGGGCATCCCCAAGCTTAGTTGCTTGCTTCTCCTTAAGATAATAGTTTGGGGTGCCATGGGGCATCCCCAAGCTTAGGCTCTTCTTACTCCTTATTCCTTCATCCATCGCAATCTCACCCAAAACATGAAAACTCCAATCACACAGAACTCAACAAAACCTTCGTGAGATCTGTTAGTATAACAAAGCAAATCACTACTTTAAGTACTGTTGCAAACCCATTCATATTTTTTTCATTAATCTACTGTATTCCAACTTAACTATATAGCTTATACCCTCCAATACAAACCATAGATTCATCGAAATAAGCACACAACGCAGAGAAAACATAATCTGTCAAAAACAGAACAATTCATAGCAATGTGGAAACTTCGAATACTTCTGTAACTCCAGAAATTCTGAAAAATTAGGACAACGTAGGAAATTTGTATATAAATCTTGTTAAAAAATTCAGAATTTTATCGCGCTTTTGTGATTTTTAACAATTATGTGACTGGCGCACAAAGTTTTTATTTTTCAACAAGATCAAATCAACTATCACCCAACATGATCCCAAAGGCTTTGCTCGGCACAAACACTAATTAAAACATAAAAGCACAATCATAACAGTAGCATAATTGTGCAAACACTCAAGAACAGAAAGAAAAAGACAAAAATAAATTTTATTCATTGGGTTGCCTCCCAACAAGCGCTATCATTTTATGCCCCTAGCTAGGCATAACACAAAGATCTAAGTATTGTCATCTTTATTTCTAAATCCATAAGATGCCCTCATGATTGATTCATATGGTGGCTTAATTCTTGTTCTAGGGAAGTCTTCCATACCCTTCCTTAGTGGGAATTGAAATTTAATATTGCCTTCTTTCATATCAATCACGGCACCAATAGTACGTAAAAACGGTCTACCAAGAATAATTGTACAAGACGGATTGCAATCAATATCAAGAACAATAAAATCTATGGGCACATAATTTCTATTTCCAAGAATAAGAACACCATTAATTCTTCCCATATGCTTTTTAATAGTAGAATCCGCTAAGTGTAAATTAAGAGAACATTCTTCAAGATCGGTAAGACCAAGCACATCACATAAAGATTTTGGAATTGTGGAAACACTAGCACCCAAATCACATAAAGAAAAACACTCATAATTTTTAATCTTGACTTTGATGGTAGGTTCCCATTCATCGTGTAATTTTCTAGGAATTGAAATCTCTAATTCCAACTTTTCTTCCAAAGCTTTCATCATAGCATCAACAATATGTTTAGTAAAAACTTTATTTTGTTCATAAGCATGGGGTGAATTAATCATGGATTGCAACAAAGAGATACAATAAATCAAAGAACAATTATCATAATTGAAGTCTTTGTAATCCAAAAGAGTGGGCACATCACTAGTTAAAGTTTTGACCTCTCCAAACCCACTTTTATCAATTTTCTCAACAAGATTTTCACCCTCCAAATTATCGGGACGCCTTCTAACTAAGGTTGACTCTTCTTCAGTCCCTTTATCATCAATCTTAATTTTACTAAACAAGGAATCAATATAAGAAACACAAATCATTTTAACATCTTCATCATTTTTATGAAAGCAATCACTAGAGAATGCGTTTTCTAAAAGTTCTCTTCTAGCTCTAAGCATAGCGGTTCTTTTCTTATTTTCATCCATAGAAACATATAAAGCTTTAATTGATTCTTCAACCTTAGGCACAAAAATTTTCATCTTGAGATTTTCTACATCGTGAGAAATTCTATCAATGCTTCTAGACATATCATCAATCTTACTCAACTTTTCTTCTATCGTATTGTTGAAAACTTTTTGAGCATTGATAAATTCTTTAATATTATTTTCAAGATCAGAGGTGTTCCTATTATTATTATAAGAAGGATTACCATAGGAATTATTATAATTATTAGAGGAATTACTAGGAAAAGGCCTAGGATTAAGATTACCTCTATAAGCATTGTTATTATTATTTCGCGAGACAAAATTCACATCTATGGCATCACTATTTTTTCAATCAAAGTAGACAAAGGCACATCATTAAGATCAATAGGATCACTTTTATTAGATCCACGGAGGGCTCCACCCACGAAGAAGCAACCTTGTCTATCCCACCATGGCCATCGCCCACGAAGGACTTGCCTCACTAGGGTAGATCTTCACGAAGTAGGCGATCTCCTTGCCCGTACAAACTCCTTGGTTCAACTCCACAATCTTGACGGAGGCTCCCAAGTGACACCTAACCAATCTTGGAGACACCACTCTCCAAAAGGTAATAGATGGTGTGTTGATGATGAACTCCTTGCTCTTATGCTTAAAATGATAGTCTCCCCAACACACAACTCTCTCACACAGATTTGGATATGGTGGAAAGATGATTTGAGTGGAAAGCAACTTGGGGAAGGCTAGAGATCAAGATTCTTGTGGTTGGAATGGAATATCTTGGTCTCAACACATGAGTAGGTGGTTCTTTCTCAGAAAATGAATGGTAGAAGTGTAGGCATGTTCTGATGGCTTTCTCCATGAATGAAGAGTGGG
The DNA here is from genome assembly GCF_018294505.1 of Triticum aestivum. NCBI lineage: Eukaryota > Viridiplantae > Streptophyta > Magnoliopsida > Poales > Poaceae > Triticum > Triticum aestivum. The sequence continues at coordinate 390,881,575 of NC_057796.1, forward strand.
TGGAGGGGTATATATAGCCTCCACACAAAATCTAACCATTACACACAATTTACCAAACTCGGTGGGACCGAATCATGAAACTCGGTCAAAGATTTAGTTCAAAATGTGAATGTTAGGATTTTCGGTGGGACCGATAAGATCAACTCGGTGGGACCGATGTGCTAGGGTTAGGGTAAAACCTCATCTCGGTTTGACCGATTACACAAACTCGGTGGGACCGATTTTGGTAATAAGCTAAACAGAGAGTTGGTCAAGCAAAGTCGGTGGGACCGAAATAATTGCAACAGGTAACAAAGAGTTTGCAAGCCCATCTCGGTGAGACCGAGATCCCATCAGTGAGACCAAACTGATTAGTGTTTCTGGCAGTGGCTATGTCAAATGAACTCGGTGGCGCCGGATAGATCAAATCGGTGGGGCCGAGTTTGACTTTTGGTTTGGGACACATGTGGATATGAGAAAGTGGTTGAGGGCTTTGGAGCATATCACTAAGCACTTTGAGCAAGCAAGCCATTAAGCAACACCTCATCCCCTTTTAATAGTACTGGCTTTCCTATGGACTCAATGTGATCTTGGATCATGTGACGCCCGGATAATTAAGCTACAGTAAACCTCTGTTAACGATGCCACGTCACCATGATTACTGTTATTAATCTGGTGTTAGTCCGAAACTGATTATAATTCAAAATTCAAAATCAAGCAAACAATAAAAGTTTTCAAATATTAAAACTAAAATGTTCAATAAATAGTCGATAAATCAGAGGCTGTGATAAAATTGTAAACAACATTATTGAAATTTGATAAGTGACTTAAACAACCTCAAACAATGGATGAAAACATTATTTAATAACCTTTTATTAATACAAAAGAAATATGAAATGATATTTACCCCAAACTAGTTTTTGGTGGTAGGATATATTGGGCTGTGAATTGTGGGCCAGCTCGCATATTTTACAAAACTCATTTGATGCCCAAACAATTAGCCAAAACAGAAAAGAAATAGAATAAAAAAAGAAGAACAAAAAAGAAGAAGGAAAAGACCCCCCCCCCCCCCCCCGCGCGCGCTGGGCCTCGGCCCAACTGGGCCATCTCCCAGCCAGGCCGGCCTACCCCTGGCCTACTAGGCCTCCCACCCGAAACCCTAACCCCGTCGCCCCCCACTTCCCCCACGGTCCTCCCTCTCCCCTTTGGATCGGGGGTAACCAACCCCCGAAGCCGCGACCCGTTGCCCCCGTAGCTACGTCGCCGCCCGGAACCCCCGCCGGAGCCGCCCCGCTACCCGCCGTCGTCGGTGCCGTCTCCCCGACTCCGCCGGTCGTCCTCATCCTCCTCCTCGTCGTAGGTCGTTCACGCACGGCGCCCGACCCCGCCGCCGCCGCGCCTTCGCCGTTTCCGCGCGCCGGCGCCACCCCGAGATGCACCAGGTTGGGCAGAAGCCTTGTCGCCCTCCCCTACATCGCCTACACGGACCAGCTCGAGCTCCTCACCCCTGCATCAAGCTGCTCGCCCTCGTCTTCCACCTCGGACCCGGAAACCGTCGTCGTTGCTTCGTCGTCCCCGGCGCCTCCCTGTGCTCGCCGAGCCTTCCATTTGCTCCGATGTGAGCCCCACCATCGATCCCCCTCTTCCTCCTTTCGTTTTCTTCGCCATAGCGCCGCCCCACGAGCTCGCTTGCCCGCTGCCGAACTCGCTCGCGTTCACCATGCCCCGAACGCGCCGGCCAACACTCGGACGCGCCGGCTCCGCCGTGCCCGCGCCCAGCAACCCGAGGCCGCGCCCCTGCTGGCCTTGGTCGCCGGCGCACCGCCGCCCTGGCTCCCGGCGGCCCCGGTGAGCCGCCCGTGCCGCCGAGCTCGCCTCCTGGCGTTTTGGCGCCGACGCCTCTGCACGGGCGTGCTCAGCCGTGGACAGAGCCGGCTGGCTCTCTGCCACCTGGGGCCTGCCCTTGTTAATTAGGGATTAGCCCCTGTTAAGTTATTTTATTATTATTTTGTTTTTAGTTAGATAGCCCTATGACATGTGGGACCCAACACCCTAAGTAACTTAATTAAAATCAGTTAAAAGGCCCTGTTACAACATGTGACATTGACAAGCTGGTCCCACGTGCGCTATTGACCCGATTGACCAGTCAACAGTCAATTGTTGACTGCTGACTGGGCAGTCAACTGAACCCACATGTCAGCCTCTTTGTGCCCTGGCTAGGTACACTTCTGAGTACCCATAGCCATTTTGCTATTTAATTCAAATAATTAAATAAATTCTAAAAATGATTAAAACTTTAGAAAATCAACATAAAATAATCTGTATAACTCGGATGAAAATACTTTCTACATGAAAGTTGCTTAGAACAACGAGACGAATCCGGATACGCAGTCCGTTCATCCACCACACCTCCCTAACCTATCGAACTCGCAACTTTCCCCCTCCGGTCCGTCTGTCCGAAAATGCGAAACATCGGGAATACTTCCCGGATGTTCCCCCCCTTCGCCGGTACCACCTACTGTCGCGTTAGGACACACCTCACACCGCTCATTGTCATGTCACGCATCGTCATGTTTATGTTTGCATTGTATTTACTGTTTCTTCCCCCTCTTCTCTCCGGTAGACTACGAGACCGACACTGCTGCTGCCCAGTTCGACTACGGAGTTGACGACCCCTCCTACTTGCCAGAGCAACCAGGCAAGCCCCCCTTGATCACCAGATATCGCCTATTCTTCTCTATACTGCTTGCATTAGAGTAGTGTAGCATGTTACTGCTTTCGGTTAATCCTATACTGATGCATAGCCTGTCATTGTTGCTACAGTTGTTACCTTTACCTGCTATCCTACTGCTTAGTATAGGATGCTAGTGTTCTATCAGTGGCCCTACACTCTTGTCCGTCTGCCATGCTATACTACTGGGCCGTGATCACTTTGGGAGGTGATCACGGGTATATACTATATACATTATATACATGACACATGTGGTGACTAAAGTCGGGTCGGCTCGAGGAGTACCCGCAAGTGATTCTGATGAGGGGGCTGAAAGGACAGGTGGCTCCATCCCGGTAGAGGTGGGCCTGGGTTCCTGACGGCCCCCGACTATTACTTTATGGCGAAGCGACAGGGCAGTTTGAGACCACCTAGGAGAGAGGTGGGCCTGGCCCTGGTCGGCGTTCGCAGATACTTAACACGCTTAACGAGATCTGGGTATTTGATCTGAGTCTGGCCATTTGGTCTATACGCACTAACCATCTACGCGGGAGTAGTTATGGGTATCCCGACGTCATGGTATCAGCCGAAGCTCTTTTGACGTCAGCAACTGAGTGGCGCGCGCCGCATTGGACCGTAAGCTCGCGCTTGTATTAAGGGGGCTAGGTCTGCTTCCGGCCGCGTACGCAACATGCAGGTGTGCATAGGGCGATGGGCCCAGACCCCTGCGCGCATAGGTTTAGACCGGCGTGCTGACCTCTCTGTTGAGCCTAGGTGGGGCTGCGACGTGTTGATCTTACGAGGCCGGGCATGACCCAGAAAAGTGTGTCCGGCCAAATGGGATCGAGCGTGTTGGGTTATGTGGTGCACCCCTGCAGGGAAGTTTATCTATTCGAATAGCCGTGTTCCTCGGTAAAAGGACGACCCGGAGTTGTACCTTGACCTTATGACAACTAGAACTTGATACTGAATAAAATACACCCTTCCAAGTGCCAGATACAACCCGGTGATCGCTCTCTAACAGGGCGACGAGGAGGGGATCGCCGGGTAGGATTATGCTATGCGATGCTACATTGGAGGACTTCAATCTACTCTCTTCTACATGCTGCAAGATGGAGATGGCCAGAAGCGTAGTCTTCGACAGGACTAGCTATCCCCCTTTTATTCTGGCATTCTGCAGTTCAGCCCACTGATATGCCCCTTTACACATATACCCATGCATATGTAGTATAGCTCCTTGCTTGCGAGTACTTTGGATGAGTACTCACGGTTGCTTCTCTCCCTCTTTTCCCCCTTTCCTTTCTATCTGGTTGTCGCAACCAGATGCTGGAGTCCAGGAGCCAGACGCCACCGTCGACGACGACACCTACGACACTGGAGGTGCCTACTACTACGTGCAGGCCGCTGACAACGACCAGGAGTAGTTAGGAGGATCCCAGGTAGGAGGCCTGCGCCTCGTTCGATCTGTAACCCAGTTTGTGCTAGCCTTCTTAAGGCAAACTTGTTTAACTTATGTCTGTACTCAGATATTGTTGCTTCCGCTGACTCGTCTGTGATTGAGCACTTGTATTCGAGCCCTCGAGGCCCCTGGCTTGTATTATGATGCTTGTATGACTTATTTATGTTGTAGAGTTGTGTTGTGATATCTTCCCGTGAGTCCCTGATCTTGATCGTACACATTTGCGTGCATGATTAGTGTACGGTCAAATCGGGGGCGTCACAGATCACTAAACTGAAAATGTAGAGTCTTGAGCTTTTGCCAATCTTCTGTAGCATCTTGAAGGGGTTCCACATCCTCTTGTCCACGCCACTGCACTGTTGAACTCATCTGAAATATAATAGATAAAATCATAGTCCAACAAGAGATATGTTGACATTAATTACCAAAATCACCCAGGGAGCACTTGTTCTTTCAATCTCCCCCTTTTTGGTAATTGATGACAACATACATCAAAGCTTTAGATAAAGATATAGAGAATAGCAAGTAAAGCTTTGGTAAGACATGTAACATGCATAGGCTCCCCCTACATGTATGCAATCATGTCAATATTGAATATAAGAGCATGTTAATGCATAAGCATGTCAAAGCAAGTAATGAGTTACATGTATCTTGGCTATATGCATCAGAGCAAATGGTGTGAATATAGGAAATGTACCTTCATGTTTACGAGTCCTTCTTGCAAACAATATGTGCATCAGCAAGAGATCATCATGCACATGAGTGTGATGCATATACTTACCTTGTGGTCTTGAGCTGGCTTTGGAAGAGATGAACCTGAGTAAACAAGGTTAGATAACACAGAAACATCTACTAAAAAGAGCAAACAGCAAATCACAAGAGTACCAAGATTGGGATGACATGTAGAGAGTGAGTACTAGGTACTCTATTGGACATAGACATGTCCCCAAAGGTAAAAGATATGCAATGAATTCAAAGATTTCCTTCCCTTAGATGTCTTTCTCCCCCTGAATCTTATATTGGATAATGGGAGAATATAGGGAAAAGAAAATCAGAGCAAAACAAATCAGAGCACAATAATTATAACACAAACTAGCATGTCTTTCCCCTCTTAAAGACATGTGACTTCTCTCCTCTTGAACACCAAGCATCTGGGGTCTTTCTCTCCCTTTGATGTGATTAAGCACTCTCCCCCAATGATGTGATTAAGCTTTGATGTGATCTCTCTCTCCCCCTTTGACATCAATTTCCAAGAAGGGATCTTCTGGAGTGTGAGTCAAAATAGGTTTTGTCCTTGAGTCACAGAGCAAAGTAGCATGTAGAATGTGATGCAGGTAGAGGACAAGAATCATTGAGTGGAGTTGGAACAAATATGCAGGATGCAAATGGCAAAGTATCTCCTCAGCTTTGAAATCGGTAACACCGAGTTGTTCCTCTTTGGTGGCACCGAAATGGTTCGGTTTGACAGAAAGTGACAAGCCGGTGTGTCCTAGTTCGACAGAGAGAGAGAGAACAATTGTCATCTCATCTCACTAGGCAAATAAGATCTCACAAAGATCTGCAAGGAATAAACTAAAAGATTTGCAAAGAATTGGATGCAGGGAATGCAGAACAAAACAGAGAAAATAAAGAGATCTAGATGAATTTTTTTAAAGAGAAGGGAAACACATATGCAAGAGACAAATGCAAGAACACAGAAAAACACTAGAGAACTTCATCTAGAACTGGTTGGCGACAAAGTCACCTATGTTAGAGTATATTGACTTAGGAGTCAAGTGAAGGCACTTGATCATAGGTCATACTCATCGTTTAAGCTCAAAATGGGGTTGCCATTTTTCATTTAAGCATTTTGATGTATTCACATCTTGTTGAGCTACTTTGACCCATGTCTTGGGGTAAAACTTCTCTAAGATGGAATAACATACCTTGGGTGTTGGTGTTGATCTTGATCATGTAGTTGAACTTGTGTGGGATGCTCAAGGTTGATGTAGCTCATCAATGAGTTGGGAGCACCACTTTTATTTTGAGTTCATCTACCTACATGGGTTAGTCTTGTAAGGAAGAGCACTTGTATATCCAAAATGACAATCATGAAATTTTATACCAAATGAAATTTGATATATAGAATTTGTCAAAGGATATGTTGAAGGGTTTCTTGCTTCCTTGACTTCAACCACCATATTCTAGAGACTTGGTGATGTAGAGATTGCTCAAGATGTGAGTGATTTGCAATCTCATTGATTTAGATTCATCCAAGTACCTACAAGGGTTAGATAGCATGCAAGGGTGCAAATATATGCAATATATATGATCATCATCATAAGAGAAATATCAAGGATTAGTTAAGGCTCATGCCTTGCATGTATCCAAATGGAGTATCTACTCCAAATCTGAAGCATCAATGATGTTCAATTCACCTCTCAAACGGCAAAATACTTTCTCATTAAGCAGTTTGGTGAATATATTCGCCAATTGCTTATCGGTACGAACATGCTTAAGATCAGTGTCTCCTTTAGCAACATGATCTCAAATGAAATGATGACGAACTTGAATATGCTTAGTTCAAGAATGTTGCACAGGATTGTGAGCAATCTTAATAGCACTTTCATTGTCATAAAGCAATGGAACATGTTTCACATAGATGCCATAATCTTTAAGAGTTTGAGTCATCCAAAGTAACTAAGCACAACATGAACCGGCGGCAATGTATTCCGCTTCGGCGGTGGATAAGGATACCGAGTTTTGTTTCTTGGAGGACCAAGACACAAGAGATCTACCAAGAAATTGACAAGTACCCGAAGTGGACTTGATATCAACCTTGTCAGCGGCATAGTCCGAATCGGAGTATACAACAAGATCAAAAGAGGACCTCTTAGGATACCAAATGCCAAAGTTTGGTGTGTGAATTAAGTATCTCACTATCCTTTTCACAGCCTTAAGTGACATTCTTTGGGGGCCACTTGATATCGTGCACACATGCACACACTTAGCATAATATTGGGATGGGAGGCCCATAGATATAACAATGAACCAATCATAGAGCGTTAAACCTTTTGGTCAACCGGTTCGCCATCCTTGGTCAAGTCAAGATGTCCACTAGTAGGCATGGGTGTGTTCATACCTTTGCATTCTTGCATGTTGAACTTCTTGAATAAGTCCTTGGTGTACTTTGTTTGAGAGACAAAGGTACCTTCCTTAGTTTGCTTGATTTGCAAACCAAGAAAGAATTTGAGTTCACTCATCATAGACATCTCAAACTTCTCTGACATTAGCTTTCCAAACTTTTCACTAAAATGAGGGCTAGTTGAACCAAATATGATATCATCAACATAAATTTGGCACACAAATAATTCACCATTAACCCTTTTAGTAAAAAGAGTAGAATCTATCTTCCCAATCTTAAAGCCTTTTTCAATAAGGAACTTGGTCAATCATTTATACCACGCCCTAGGAGCTTGCTTAAGGCCATAAAGAGCTTTGTGAAGTTTGTAAACATGGTCAGGGTTCTTAGGATTAACAAAGCCGGGAGGTTGTTTAACATAAACTTCCTCCTCAATTTCACCATTTAGAAAAGCAATTTTAATGTCCATTTGGTACAAGGTAATATCATGATGATTGGCATAGGCAAGTAAGATGCGGATGGACTCAAGTCTAGCAACGGGGGCATACGTCTCACCATAGTCCATACCTTTGACTTGGGTGTAGCCTTGGGCGACGAGACGTGCTTTGTTGTGAATGAATTGTTTGTCTTCGTCTTGCTTGTTGCGAAACACCCATTTGGTACTGATGATGTTGTGGTTGTTGTCGGGCTTCTGGACCAATGTCCACACTTGGTTTCTCTCAAAGTTGTGTAGCTCTTCATGCATGGCGTTTATCCAATCCGGATCTTCCAGTGCTTCTTCAACCTTCATAGGTTCAATGCTAGAGATGAATGAATAATGTTCACAAAAATTAGCCAAACGAGTTTTAGAGCGAGTAATTCTCCCAGTTTGGATATCATTGAAGATTTTCTCGACGGATGGTCTCGTGAAACTCTTGCTCGAACTCGTGAGAGCTTTTGCTTGGGTCGGGGTGGAACATCTTCTTCATCATCTTGTTCTTCCTCTTGGCCTTCTTCGTTGTTGACGTTGCCGTTCTCTTGTCGAGGTGGAGAAGGAGGTTGATGAGGTTCATCTTGGTGTACTTCCTTGTTTTCTTCATCTTGGCGTGTCCCGCTTGTGGATGCCTCCGTGTCAACTCTTGGTTCACCTTGTCGTGAGGTAGAAGCTTCCACTTGGACGGACGAGGTACTCTCCTTCACCTCCGTTGGACAAATCTTGCCAATAGACAAGTCTTGGATTGCTTCCGAAGGGTCTTTGTCTCCTACATCAATTGGCAATTGCTCTACTTGCGAGCCGTTAGATTCATCACACTTCACATCTACTGTCTCTTCAACCTTTCGGGTGAAATTGCTGTAGACACGGTAAGTGTGAGAGTTTGAGCCATAACACAGTAGGAAACCTTCATGAGATTTAGGAGCAAATTTAGAACGACGATGCTTATCAAGAATGTAGCACATTGAGTCGAATACTCGAAAGTATCCAACTTGGGGTTTGTTACCGGTGAGAAGCTCGTATGCCGTCTTGCCGAGTAGCTTGTGAAGATACAAGTGATTTGTTGCATGACAAGCTGTCTCAACCGCTTCTGCCCAAAAGTGTTTTGACGTCTTGTACTCATCAAGCATCGTTCTCGCCATCTCCATAAGTGTCCAGTTCTTCCTCTCAACAACTCCATTTTGTTGAGGTGTGTACGTAGCCGAGAACTCGTGTGAAATCCCTTCTTCGTCAAGAAAGGTATCCACATTTGTGTTCTTGAACTCCGTTCCGTTGTCGCTGCGAACCTTCTTGATCTTCACTTCAAATTGATTTTGGGCCTTCCTAGCGAAGTTCTTGAAGATCTTTTGGACCTGCGATTTATCATCAAGAAAGAACACCCACGTAAATCTTGAAAAATCATCAACTATAACTAAACCAAATGAGTTTCCACTGAGACTTTTGCAGGCATTGGGACCAAAGAGATCCATATGAAGTAGCTCGAGCGGTCTTCTCGTGGTCATGATGTTCTTCATGGGGTGACTTCCTCCAACCTGTTTTCCTGCTTGACAAGCACTGCACAATCTATCCTTGTCAAATATAACATCTTTTACTCCAAGGATATGATCACCTTTAATAAGCTTATCAAGATTTCGCATGCCCACATGACCTAATCTTCTATGCCACAACCAGCCTTTAGAGGATTTAGCAATTAAGCAAGTTCTAGGTTGAGCCTTTTTAGTGAAGTCAACAATGTAAAGATCACCTCTATGTATACCGGTAAAAACCATTTTATGATTATATCTACGAAACACTTGGCAATCTACTTCAGTAAATAGGACATTGAAACCAAAGTCAGCAAGTCTAGATACGGAAAGGAAATTATAGCCAAGAGATTCAATGAGCATAACATTTTGTATGGAGCTATCATGTGAGATGGCCACCTTACCAAGGCCAACCACCTTACCCTTTGAGTTATCACCAAAAGTGACATACTTTCAAGGGCCGTCGTTTTCAGCAAGCTCACGAAACATATCCCTATCTCTGGTCATGTGATCGGTACATCCACTATCAAGGACCCATTCCTTTCCTCCAGCCATGTAGCCGCGAAGATTAGCATAAGACCAAAGTGTAGGAAATATGCCCTAGAGGCAATAATAAAGTTGTTATTTATATTTCCTTATATCATGATAAATGATTATTATTCATGCTAGAATTGTATTAACCAGAAACTTAGTACATGTGTGAATACATAGACAAACAGAGTGTCACTAGTATGCCTCTACTTGACTAGCTCGTTGAATCAAAGATGGTTAAGTTTCCTAGCCATAGACATGAGTTGTCATTTGATTAACGGGATCACATCATTAGAGAATGATGTGATTGACTTGACCCATTCCGTTAGCTTAGCACTTGATCGTTTAGTATGTTGCTATTGCTTTCTTCATGACTTATACATGTTCCTGTGACTATGAGATTATGCAACTCCCGAATACCGGAGGAACACTTTGTGTGATATCAAACGTCACAATATAACTGGGTGATTATAAAGATGCTCTACACGTGTCTCCGATGGTGTTTGTTGAGTTGGCATAGATCGAGATTAGGACTTGTCACTCCGTGTATCGGAGAGGTATCTCTGGGCCCTCTCGGTAATGCACATCACTATAAGCCTTGCAAGAAATGTGACTAATGAGTTAGTTGCGGGATGATGCATTACGGAACGAGTAAAGAGACTTGCCGGTAACGAGATTGAACTAGGTATTGAGAACCGACAATCGAATCTCGGGCAAGTAACATACCGATGACAAAGGGAACAACGTATGTTGTTATGCGGTTTGACCGATAAAGATCTTCGTAGAATATGTAGGAACCAATATGAGCATCCAGGTTCCGCTATTGGTTATTGACCGGAGATGAGTCTCGGTCATGTCTACATAGTTCTCGAACCCGTAGGGTCTGCACGCTTAACGTTCGGTGACGATTTGTATTATGAGTTATGTGATTTGATGACCGAAGTTTGTTCGGAGTCCCAGATGAGATCGGGGACATGACGAGGAGTCTCTAAATGGTCGATACGTAAAGATCGATATATTGGAAGGCTATATTCGGACATCGGAAAGGTTCCGAGTGATTCGGGTATTTTTCGGAGTACCGGAGAGTTACGGGAATTCATATTGGTCCTTAATGGGCCATACGGGAAAGGAGAGAAAGGCCTCAAGGGTGGCCGCGCCCCTTCTCCATGGACTAGTCCGAATTGGACTCGGGAAAGGGGGCGCCCCCTTCCTTCCTTCTCCTTCTCCCTTCCCTTTTTCCTATTCCATGTGGGAGGTGGAATCCTACTAGGACTAGGGAATCCTAGTAGGACTCCACACTTTGGGCGCGCCCTATGAGGACCGGCCTCCTCCTCCTTCCATCCTTTATATACGTGGCCAGGGGGCGCCCCATAGACACACAAGTTGATCATTGATCTCTTAGCCGTGTGCAGTGCCCCACTCCACCATAATCCACCTCGGTCATATCGTCGTAGTGCTTAGGCGAAGCCCTGTGCCGGTAGCTTCATCATCACCGTCATCACGCCGTCGTGCTGACGAAGCTCTCCCTCGACACTCTACTGGATCGTGAGTTTGTGGGACGTCACCGATCCGAACGTGTGCAGATCGCAGAGGTGCCGTAATTTCGGTACTAGGATCGGTCGATCGTGAAGACATACGACTACATCAACCGCGTTGTCATAACGCTTCCGTTTTCGGTCTACGAGGGTACGTGGACAACACTCTCCCCTCTCATTGCTATGCATCACCATGATCTTGCGTGTGCGTAGGAATTTTTTTGAAATTACTACATTCCCCAACAGTGGCATCCGAGCCAGGTCTATGCGTAGATGTTATATGCATGAGTAGAACACACGTGAATTGTGGGCGGTAATAGTCATACTGCTTACCAGCATGTCATACTTTGATTTGGCGGTATTGTTGGATGAAGCGGCCCAGACCGACATTACGCGTACGCTTACGCGAGACTGGTTCTACCGACGTGCTTCGCACACAGGTGGCAGGCGGGTGTCAGTTTCTCCAACTTTAGTTGAATCGAGTGTGACTACGCCCGGTCCTTGTTGAAGGTTAAAACAGCACACTTGATGAAAAATCGTTGTGGTTTTGATGAGTAGGTAAGAACGGTTCTTGCTAAGCCTGTAGCAGCCACGTAAAACTTGAAACAACAAAGTAGTGGACGTCTAACTTGTTTTTGCAGTGCATGTTGTGATGTGATATGGTCAAGACGTGATGAGATATAAATTGGTGTATGAGATGATCATGTTTTGTTAAAGTTATCGTCAACTGCTAGTAGCCTGATGGTTGTCTCTTTATTGCATAAGATGCAAGCACCATACAATTGCTTTACTTTATCGCTATGCGATAGCAATAGTTAGCGAGACGATCATGTGACGACACGTTGATAAAAGATCAATGTGATGGAGATCATGGTGTCATGCCGGTAACAATGGAGATCATGACAGTACTTTGGAGATGGAGATCAAAAGCACAAGATGATGATGGCCATATCATGTCACATATTTTGATTGCATGTGATGTTTATCTTTTATGCATCTTATTTTGCTTAGTTCGGCGGTAGCTTTATAAGATGATCCCTTACTAAAATTTCAAGGTATAAGTGTTCTCCCTGAGTATGAACCGTTGCGATAGTTCTTCGTGCTGAGACACCACATGATGATCGGGTGTGATAAGCTCTACGTTCACATACAACGGGTGCAAGCTAGTTTTGCACACGCAGAATACTCGGGTTAAACTTGACGAGCCTAGCATATGTAGATATGGCCTCGGAACACTGGAGACCGAAAGGTCGAGCGTGAATCATATAGTAGATATGATCAACATAGTGATGTTCACCATTGAAAACTACTCCATCTCACGGGATGATCGGACATGGTTTAGTTGATATGGACCACGTGATCATTTAGATGACTAGAGGGATGTCTATCTAAGTGGGAGTTCTTAAGTAATATGATTAAATTGAACTTTAATTTATCGTGAACTTAGTCCTGATAGTATTTGCATAACTATGTTGTAGATCAATAGCTCGCGATTTAGCTCCCTGTTTTATTTTTGATATGTTCCTAGAGAAAACTAAGTTGAAAGATGTTACAATGATGTGGATTGGATCCGTGATCTGAGGATTATCCTCATTGCTGCACAGAAGAATTATGTCCTTGATGCACCGCTAGGTGACAGACCGATTGCAGGAGCAGATACAGACGTTATGAACGCTTGGCAAGCTCGATATGATGACTACTTGATAGTTTAGTGCACCATGCTTTACGGCTTAGAACCGGGGCTTCAAAGACGTTTTGAACGCCACGGAGCATATGAGATGTTCCAAGAGTTGAAATTAGTATTTCTGACTGATGCCCATGTCGAAAGGTATGAGACCTTTGACAAGTACTTTTCCTACAAGATGGAGGAGAATAGCTCAGCTAGTGAGCATGTGCTCGGAATGTCTGAGTACTACAATCACTTGAATCAAGTGGGAGTTAATCTTCCAGATAAGATAGTGATTGACAGAGTTCTCTAGTCACTATCACCAAGTTACTAGAACTTCGTGATGAACTATAATATGCCAGGGATAACAGAAAATTCCCAAGCTCTTCGTGATGCTGAAATCGACGAAGGTAGAAATCAAGAAAAGCATCAAGTGTTGATGGTTGACAAGACCACTAGTTTCAAGAAAAGGGCAAAGGGAAGAAGGGGAACTTCAAGAAGAACGGCAAGCAAGTCGCTGCTCAAGAGAAGAAGCCCAAGTCTAGACCTAAGCCTAAGACTAAGTGCTTCTACTGCAAAGGGATTGGTCACTGGAAGCAGAACTGCCCCAAGTATTTGGCGGATAAGAAGGATAGCAAAGTGAACAAAGGTATATTTGATATACATGATATTGATGTGTACTTTACTAGTGTTTATAGCAACCCCTCAGTATTTGATACTAGTTCAGTTGCTAAGATTAGTAACACGAAACGGGAATTGCAGAATGAATAGAGACTAGTTAAGGGTGAAGTGACGATGTGTGTTGGAAGTGGTTCCAAGATTGATATGATCATCATCGCACACTCCCTATACTTTTGGGATTAGTGTTGAACCTAAATAAATGTTATTTGGTGTTTGTGTTGAGCATAAATATGATTTGATGATGTTTATTGCAATACGGTTATTCATTTAAAGTCAAAGAATAATTGTTGTTCTGTTTACATGAATAAAACCTTCGATGATCATACACCCAATGAAAATAGTTTGTTGGATCTCGATCGTAGTGATACACATATTCATACTATTGAAGCCAAAAGATGCAAAGTTAATAGTAATAGTGCAACTTATTTGTGGCACTGCCGTTTAGGTCATATTGGTGTAAAGCGCATGAAGAAACTCCATGCTGATGGGCTTTTGGAATCACTTGATGCTTGCGAACCATGCCTCATGGGCAAGATGACTAAGACTCCGTTCTCCGGAACAATGGAGCGAGCAACAGACTTGTTGGAAATAATACATACTGATGTATGCAGTCCAATGAGTGTTGAGGCTCGCGGCGGGTATCGTTATTTTCTAACCTTCACAGGTGATTTGAGCAGATATGGCTATATCTACTTGATGAAACACAAGTCTGAAATATTTGAAAAGTTCAAAGAATTTTAGAGTGAAGTGGAGAATCATCGTAACAAGAAAATAAAGTTTCTACGATCTGACCGCAGAGGCAAATATTTGAGTTACGAGTTTGGCCTTCAACTAAAACAATGTGGAATAGTTTCACAAACTCATGCCACCTGGAACACCACAGCGTAATGGTGTGTCCGAACGTCGTAACCGTACTTTATTAGATATGGTGCGATCTATGATGTCTCTTACCGATTTACCACTACTGTTTTGGGGTTATGCATTAGAGACAGCTGCATTCACGTTAAATAGGGCTCCATCTAAATCCGTTGAGACGACACCGTATGAACTATGGTTTGGCAAGAAACCAAAGCTGTCATTTCTTAAAGTTTGGGGTTGCGATGCTTATGTGAAAAAGTTTCAACCTGATAAGCTCAAACCCAAATCGGAGAAATGTGTCTTCATAGGATACCCAAAGGAAACTATTGGGTACACCTTCTATCACAGATCCAAAGTCCAGATCTTTGTTGCTAAGAATGGATCCTTTCTAGAGAAGGAGGTTCTCTCGAAAGAAGTGAGTGGGAGGAAAGTAGAACTTGACGAGGTAATTATACCTTCTCCCGAATTGGACAGTAGTTCATCACAGAAATCAGTTCCGGTGATGCCTACACCAATTAGTGAGGAAGTTAATGATGATGATCATGAAACTTCAGATCAAGTTACTACCAAACCTCGTACGTCAACCAGAGTACGTTCCGCACCAGAGTGGTACAGTAATCCGGTTCTGGAAGTCATGTTACTAGACCATGACGAACCTACGAACTATGAGGAAGCAATGATGAGCCCAGATTCCGCGAAATGGCTTGAGGCCATGAAATCTCAGATGGGATCCATATATGAGAACAAAGTATGGACTTTGGTTGACTTGCCCGGTGATCGGCAAGTCATTGAGAATCAATGGATTTTCAAGAGGAAGACGGACGCTGATAGTAGTGTTACTATCTACAAAGCTAGACTTGTCGAAAAAGGTTTTTGACAAAGTTCAAGGTGTTGACTACGATGATATTTTCTCACTCGTAGCGATGCTTAAAGTCGGTCCGAATCATGTTAGCAATTGCCACATTTTATGAAATCTGGCAAATAGATGTCAAAACTGTCTTCCTTAATGGATTTATTAAATAAGAGTTGTATATAATGCAACCAGAAGGTTTTGTCGATCCTAAAAGTGCTAACAAAGTGTGCAAGCTCTAGTGATCCATTTATGGACTGGTGCAAGCCTCTCAGAGTTGGAATATACGCTTTGATAGTGTGATCAAAGCATATGGTTTTATACAGACTTGCGGTGAAGCCTGTATTTACAAGAAAGTGAGTGGGAGCACTATAGCCTTTCTGATAAGTATATGTGAGTGACATATTGTTGATCGGAAATGATGTAGAATTTTCTGTAAAGCATAAAGGAGTGTTTGAAAGAAGTTTTTCAAAGAAAGACCTCGATGAAGCTGCTTACATATTGAGCATCAAGATTTATAGAGATAGATCAAGACGCTTGATAAGTTTTTTCAATGAGTACATACCTTGACAAATTTTGAAGTAGTTCAAAATGGAACAGTCAAAGGAGTTCTTGCCTGTATTGCAAGGTGTGAAATTGAGTAAGACTCAAAGCTCGACCACGACAGAAGATAAAAAGAGAATGAGAGTCATTCCCTATGCCTCCGCCATAGGTTCTATAAAGTATGCCATGCTGTGTACCAGATCTATTGTATACCCTACACTGAGTTTGGCAAGGGAGTACAATAGTGATCTAGGAGTAGATCACTGGACAGCGGTCAAAATTACCCTTAGTGGAATAAGGATATGTTTCTCGATTATGGAGGTGACAAAAGGTTCGTCGTAAAGGGTTACATCGATGCAAGTTTTGACACTGATCCAGATGACTCTAAGTCTCAATCTGGATACATATTGAAAGTGGGAGAAATTAGCTAAAGTAGCTCCGTGCAGAGCATTGTATACATAGAAATTTGCAAAATACATACGGATCTGAATATGGTAGACCCGTTGACTAAACCTCTCTCACAAGCAAAACATGATCACACCTTAGTACTCTTTGGGTGTTAATCACATAGAAATGTGAACTAGATTATTGACTCTAGTAAACCCTTTGGCTGTTAGTCACATGGCGATGTGGACTAATCACATAAAGATGTGAACTATTGGTGTTAAATCACATGACGATGTGAACTAGGTTATTGACTCTAGTGCAAGTGGGAGACTGAAGGAAATATGCCCTAGAGGCAATAATAAAGTTGTTATTTATATTTCCTTATATCATGATAAATGTTTATTATTCATGCTAGAATTGTATTAGCCAGAAACATAGTACATGTGTGAATACATAGACAAACAGAGTGTCACTAGTATGCCTCTACTTGACTAGCTCGTTGAATCAAAGATGGTTAAGTTTCCTAGCCATAGACATGAGTTGTCATTTGATTCTCGGGATCACATCATTAGAGAATGATGTGATTGACATGACCCATTCCGTTAGCTTAGCACTTGATCGTTTAGTATGTTGCTATTGCTTTCTTCATGACTTATACATGTTCCTATGACTATGAGATTATGCAACTCCCGAATACCGGAGGAACACTTTGTGTGCTATCAAACGTCACAACGTAACTGGGTGATTATAAAGATGCTCTACAGGTGTCTCTGATGGTGTTTGTTGAGTTGGCATAGATCGAGATTAGGATTTGTCACTCCATGTATCAGAGAGGTATCTCCGGGCCCTCTCGGTAATGCACATCACTATAAGCCTTGCAAGAAATGTGACTAATGAGTTAGTTGCGGGATGATGCATTATGGAACAAGTAAAGAGACTTGCCGGTAACGAGATTGAACTAGGTATTGAGATACCGTCGATCGAATCTCGGGCAAGTAACATACCGATGACAAAGGGAAGAACGTATATTGTTATGCGGTTTGACCGATAAAGATTTTCGTAGAATTGTAGGAACCAATATGAGCATCCAGGTTCCGCTATTGGTTATTGACCGGAGATGAGTCTCGGTCATGTCTACATAGTTCTCGAACCCGTAGGGTCTGCACGCTTAACGTTCGGTGACGATTTGTATTATGAGTTATGTGATTTGATGACCGAAGTTTGTTCGGAGTCCCAGATGAGATCGGGGACATGACGAGGAGTCTCTAAATGGTCGATACGTAAAGATCGATATATTGGAAGGCTATATTCGGACATCGGAAAGGTTCCGAGTGATTCGGGTATTTTTCGGAGTACCGGAGAGTTACGGGAATTCATATTGGTCCTTAATGGGCCATACGGGAAAGGAGAGAAAGGCCTCAAGGGTGGCCGCGCCCCTTCTCCATGGACTAGTCCGAATTGGACTCGGGAAAGGGGGCGCCCCCTTCCTTCCTTCTCCTTCTCCCTTCCCTTTTTCCTATTCCATGTGGGAGGTGGAATCCTACTAGGACTAGGGAATCCTAGTAGGACTCCACACTTTGGGCGCGCCCTATGAGGACCGGCCTCCTCCTCCTTCCATCCTTTATATACGTGGCCAGGGGGCGCCCCATAGACACACAAGTTGATCATTGATCTCTTAGCCGTGTGCAGTGCCCCACTCCACCATAATCCACCTCGGTCATATCGTCGTAGTGCTTAGGCGAAGCCCTGTGCCGGTAGCTTCATCGTCACCGTCATCACGCCGTCGTGCTGACGAAGCTCTCCCTCGACACTCTACTGGATCGTGAGTTTGTGGGACGTCACCGATCCGAACGTGTGCAGATCGCAGAGGTGCCGTAATTTCGGTACTAGGATCGGTCGATCGTGAAGACATACGACTACATCAACCGCGTTGTCATAACGCTTCCGTTTTCGGTCTACGAGGGTACGTGGACAACACTCTCCCCTCTCATTGCTATGCATCACCATGATCTTGCGTGTGCGTAGGAATTTTTTTGAAATTACTACATTCCCCAACACAAAGTGTCTCATAGATTCATCGAGATCAAAGTCCCTATCATCATCCTCATCATAGTATCCATGTTCAACATTGTCTTGTGATGGATCAATTCCTAGAGAGAGTGATTCATTAAATAAATGATCATCACAATAATCATCTTTATGAATTCTAATGGCTTCGGAGAATATATTGCTAATGATTCCAACATCTCCTTTAGCACGCATGAGGTCACGAAGCTCAAATAGGCAATCATCAAACTTAGGATCACAAGTATTCATTTTACTCAAGGCAATAGACTTATGAAGAATTTCATCTAAGTTTTGCAAGGAGTAGTTTGGAAATCGTTCCTCAAGAAATCTCCATATGGTGTAGGCACAAT
The DNA here is from genome assembly GCF_018294505.1 of Triticum aestivum. Lineage (NCBI taxonomy): Eukaryota > Viridiplantae > Streptophyta > Magnoliopsida > Poales > Poaceae > Triticum > Triticum aestivum. The sequence continues at coordinate 390,900,307 of NC_057796.1, forward strand.
CAAGAGCAGGCAAGCTAGCAATCAAGTTTCTAGGTAATCCTTTAGTGATTAAATTGACAGTTCTGAGATTGCGGATCATGTCAATAGACTCATCAAGGGTAGGATGCAAGGGGTCAACAAGACGCGCACAAGGGGTAGTAATGTACTTGTTCAAGTGATATTCATTGAAAATCTCAAGCATCTCATTTTTCCACTCATGAAAGAACTCTCCATCAAGTATAGGCACTCTATGTCTAAGACTCCCCAACGGAGACTCATCCATCTTCCTCCAATGGTGATTAAACCAAGGCAATGGAGACAATTGCTCTGATACCAATTGAAAGGATCGAGAAGAGGTGTCTAGAGGGGGTGATTAGACCCTCAACAAAGAAAAGTAGCAGTTTTTTAATTTCTTCAAGTTAAGGTGGAGTTTTAGCACAAGTTTAAACATTCACAATACATTTTAAGCAAGCATGGCAAGAGTATATGTGCAGCGGAAAGTAAAGCATGCAATTTGCAAGAAAGTAAAGGGATGGGATTGCAGTGTGCAAAAGCAATTGGAGACACGGAGATTTTTGGCGTGGTTCCGATAGGTGGTGCTATCGTACATCCACGTTGATGGATACTTCAACCCACGAAGGGTAATGGTAGCGCGAGTCCACGGAGGGCTCCACCCACGAAGGGTCCACGAAGAAGCAACCTTTTCTATCCCACCATGGCCATCGCCCACGAAGGACTTGCCTCACTAGGGTAGATCTTCACGAAGTAGGCGATCTCCTTGCCCGTACAAACTCCTTGGTTCAACTCCACAATCTTGATGGAGGCTCCCAAGTGACACCTAACCAATCTAGGAGACACCACTCTCCAAAAGGTAATAGATGGTGTGTTGATGATGAACTCCTTGCTCTTGTGCTTCAAATGATAGTCTCCCCAACACTCAACTCTCTCTCACAGATTTGGATATGGTGGAAAGATGATTTGAGTGGAAAGCAACTTGGGGAAGGCTAGAGATCAAGATTCTTGTGGTTGGAATGGAATATCTTGGTCCCAACACATGAGTAGGTGGTTCTCTCTCAGAAAATGAATGGTAGAAGTGTAGGCACGCTCTGATGGCTTTCTCCATGAATGAAGAGTGGGTGGAGGGGTATATATAGCGTCCACACAGAATCTAACCGTTACACACAATTTACCAAACTCGGTGGGACCGAATCATGAAACTCGGCCAGACCAATTTAGTTCAAAATGTGAACGTTAGGATTTTTGGTGGGACCGATAAGATCAACTCGGTGGGACCGATGTGCTAGGGTTAGGGTAAAACCTCATCTCAGTTTGACCGATTACACAAACTTGGTGGGACCGATTTTTGTAATAAGCTAAACAGAGAGTTGGTCAAGCAAACTCGGTGGGACCGAAATAATTGCAACAGGTAACAGAGAGTTTGCAAGCCCATCTCGGTGAGCCCGAGATCCCATCGGTGTGACCGAACTGATTAGGGTTTCTGGTAGTGGCTATGTCAAATGAACTTGGTGGCGCCGGATAGATCAAATCGGTGAGGCCGAGTTTGACTTTTGGTTTGGGACACATGTGGATATGAGAAAGTGGTTGAGGTCTTTGGAGCATATCACTAAGCACTTTGAGCAAGCAAGCCATTAAGCAACACCTCATCCCCTTTTAATAGTATTGGCTTTCCTATGGACTCAATGTGATCTTGGATCACTAAACTGAAAATGTAGAGTCTTGAGCTTTTGAGCTTTTGCCAATCTTCTGTCTTTAGCATCTTGAAGGGGTTCGACATCCTCTTATCCACGCCACTCCACTGTTGAACTCATCTGAAATATACTAGATAAAAGCATTAGTCCAACAAGAGATATGTTGACATTAATTACCAAAATCACCCAGGGAGCACTTGTGCTTTCGAAAAGGGTGGTTTGATGTTCAAATACTGTAAGTGCATCTAGTGCCCCTTAGTGATTTTGGTGTATTGAAGAGTTATAGGTTAAGGGACTAATGAGTTTGTGAGTGTACACAGGTCTATAAGTCTATGAGGAGTTTGATATTTATGATGAAACTCGACCCCTAAAAATGAATGTCTTCAGGTGAAGACTTTGGTTTTCTTGAAGACTTTGAAAACGAAGAAATTGGTGTGACCATGAAGGCTTGATATTCATGCAAGGATTATGAAGCGTGAAGACTTTTGTTTTCGTAGTTTCATTTTCTCTTTCTTGAGTCATAGGAAACACCGTACTGTTAAAGGGGGTCGAGGTAAAACTAAGGAAAAGTTTCCAAGTGATGCTCATCTCAAAATCCTACACCTACTCAATCCTTTCAAATGAAGCCATTGGAAATCTCATACAGTTCCGTCAATCTCTTTAGTGACAGTGACGAAGATCTTCTAGTCTCTGAGGATTTTGTTCTGACTGAGGATTTAGGAATTTGCCAGTGCGGATTGCCTACACGTGAGGAACATGATAGCCCCGAGGAATTTGATAGCTCAAATATCCGACCGTTGTTGTGCTATGCGCCAACTGTCCCCAAAATATCTACCCACCTAATGGTCATATCATTGAAGGGAATTTATGTCTTATCATGTCGGGCTGCTCCCTAGGCTATAAATAGCCGCCCCTACAACCACTAGTTGGTTGGCTGCTCCGAGAGAAACTGGCACTTGTCATTGAGAGCATCCCAGCCCCCGAGGACTTTGAGCGAAAATCATCTAGTGAGGAAAACCCAAACCCAAGCACCTACCAACCCAAAGTGATTGAGCATCACTGAAGAGATTGTTCCTGTGTGGAACCGGCGCTTGTTACCTTTGAGGATTGTGCATCCTCCAGACGGTTAGGCGTCATGGTCTAGAGCATCCAAGAGAAAATTGTGGATCGCCGAGTGACCGAGTCTGTGAAGGTTTGGAAGTCACCTGAAGACTTACCACGAGTGATTGGACAAGGTCTGTGTGATCTTAGCTCAAGGAGAACACGGTGAGGATTGTGTGTCCGAGACTGTGTGTCCTCGGGTTTAAATACCTAGCCGCTCCAACCAGACGTACAATTGTCACAACAGTTGGAACCGGTCTACCAAATCATCGTCTTCACCAAGCTACTGGTTCTATTTCCTCAACCCTTTCATTTTATCATTCATGTGTTGATGAACTTGATCGTTACTGTGTGAAGACTTACTCAATTTCCTCAATCCTAATTCTTCAGTCACGTTGTCTTCAACCTGCTTATCTTGTTTATATGCTTCCTGTACTCTATGCTTGTTTTCATTTCATCATGATGACCCTGTTACTACTCTGTTACGCTTGCATCTGAGTACTTATTCCCCTGCTAGTTGTTCGTGACTTAGGAAATTCCTCACCCTGAATTTCCTCAGTGATGAATTTGTAAAAATCGCCTATTCACCCCCCTCTAGTCGATATAATGCACTTTAAATTGGTATCAGAGCAAGGTACTCCCTTGTTCTGTGAGATTTTGGTTTAACCACCTGGATTTTTAGTTATGTTGACCGCAGGAATGAATAAAGTGACATGCCCCATCTTTGATGGTCATGATTATCCCAAGTGGAAGGCCATGACGAGGAAGCGCCTCATGGCGATGAACAGCGAGCTGTGGGCCGTCACTGAGATTGGTGTTACCGATCTTTGCAAGATGGCGGAGGCTGATGATATTCGCAAGTACACTCGACTTGACATCATGGCGAAGGACATCATCTGCTTCTGCTTATCCCGAAATCAGTTCAGGAACATTATGCATCTCTGCAATGCGAAGCTTATCTGGGACCGACTCTCTGACGTCTATGAAGGTCATTGAACTCGTCATGATCCCTGGTTTGAGGATTTCAAGGAATCACTCAACACGATGACTTTCGATCCTGAACTATCATCTTCTGCACCATGCCTCATGGCAAAAGGTGCCAAGGTAACCGAATGTTTCTCATCTGAGTCTAGTGATGGGCACTAAACAAAAAAAGCTTTGGAAAAGTTTCAAAACATGCTAGATGAAAGCGATCATATGTTGGGTGAAGAAATGAATCGAACTCAAACTGATAATCTTCAGAGACTTCAGTCTAAGTTTGATAACCTTCAAAGTCATCATAACACACTCTTAGCTAATCATGAGAAGCTTTCTTATGAATTTCTTCAAAGAAAGCAGGATCTTGAGGAGCTAAGGGTGAGTTATGAAGATCTTCAGAAGGAACGTGATTCATTACTTGCTCAACAGATCAGTTCCGCTCAGGATGAATTCATTCCACCATGTTTGAAATGCATGAACGTGAATCTGCTAATTCTTCACCTGAAATTTCAAATGCTTATATTGCTGCAAATTCTTCAACTATCTCTGTGGTCACAAATTCCTCATCTGAGGATACCACAAGTATCACTAACAATGCAGGGTTGAAGGAATTGTATGTGAGAGGCATGTACAAAAGCCTCAAAGGGCATCAGGATCTTTGTGATGTGCTTAAAAAGTACATCCTCAACAGGAATCCTAGGAAAGAGGGTATTGCCTTTGAAAGGAAACTCAATGCTGATGGGACCTACTAGAAACCTGAGAAGTATCCCAAAACCTTATGGGTGGCTACAAAGGGAGCTCCCGTAGATCCATCCACTTTATCTGGCTTCACATGTGAATCTTTATATTCTTCCGATGAGTCATTTGACTCCAACTATAAACTGTTCAAAAATCAGAATGGTGAAGTATTTGCTAGATATGTTGGCACTAACTGCAGGAATGGTCCCCCTATGAAGAAAATCTGGGTTCCCAAAAGATGCCTTGAAAGTCTTCAGGTGAATGTCATCATGACACCACCTGTGAAGAATAGGAACCCCGGATCAAATTCTTCATATGGACCAAAGTCTTCATATGGATCCAAGTCCTCATATGGATCCAAATCCTCATATGAACATCATCGTGCTAACACTTCTATTTCACAGGGAAATCCTAAGGGCTATGAATATGTGCACTATTCTTCAAATCATTATGTTCATAAGTCCTCGAAGAATTTCTCTACTTATTCATATGCTTACTCTAACCCCTCTTCTGTGAAACGAAGTGGACTGGCTTCTATGCCACCTTTCTCTTATGGAGCTCACAGAATGATGAACTCTTTGCCACCTATCCAGATGTGGGTGGTAAATAAAAAGAACTAAGAGCAACTCCAACGGGCCGACCCAAACGGACGATGATTTCGTCCGCTTTTTGTCCGTTTGGGTCCGCCACCCGCCCCGCGTCCGCCCTGTTTTTCATATGGGTCGGCAGCGCGCCCAACGCGCGGACCCATATGTGCAGGCGTGGTTGGCTGGCCGCCCAATTTTACATTGATTTGCATTCAAACATATTGTGAAATGAAATAACAAGCAAAATAGTTTAGTCGCCCAAATAAATAGTATAGTTTTACAAGCCAAATACAAATAAAAATGTTTCACATAGTTTTGCAAACGAATAAAAGAAGATACATCTATTGGTTGCCAACATGAGTCCACATATGCTCAACCAAATCATTTTGTAGTTGCACGTGAGTTTCCCAATCACGCATGTCTTCATGAAACTGAGTGAACTGCTCAAATGTTGCCGCTACTCCATGCTCAGGCACAACATTCTCACCCTGAAACTGAAAGCCTTGATCGTACAGAAGTTTCGGGCGCTCGTCTTCTACGATCATATTGTGCAAGATCACACAAGCAGTCATCACCTCCCATAGTTTCTGCGTGCTCCAAGTATTAGCAGGATACCGAACGATACCCCATCGAGATTGCAAAACACGAAAGGCACGCTCGACATCCTTTCTAGCACTCTCTTGCTCTTGGGCAAATCTTTTCCTTTTCTCTCCGACAGGGTTGGGTATTGTCTTGACAATAGTGGTCCACTGAGGATAGATACCGTCACCCAATAGTACCCTTTGTCGTAGTTGTGGACGTTGACAGTAAAGTTCACCGGTGGGCTGTTGCCTTCGGCAAGCCTAGCAAACACCGGCGAGCGCTGAAGCACGTTGATATCATTGTGTGATCCAGCCATGCCAAAGAAAGAGTGCCAGATCCAGTGATCTTGAGACGCCATGGCCTCTAGTATGACAGTGCAAGCCCTGACATGTTCCTTATACTGCCCTTGCCAAGCAGAAGGGCAGTTCTTCCACTCCCAGTGCATGCAGTCTATGCTGCCAAGCATCCCCGGGAAGCCCCTGCTAGCATTCATCGCCAACAAACGGGCTGTATCTTCAGCTGTCGGCTCTCTAAAGTACTCAGGGCCAAACACAGCAATCACAGCCTTGCAGAACTTATACAGGGACTCTAGGCTTGTAGACTCACTCATACGGACGTACTCGTCAATGAGATCACCAGGCACTCCGTATGCAAGCATTCAGATGGCGGCAGTGCATTTCTGATAAGAGGAGAAACCAATCTTGCCGACGGCATCCTATTTGCACTCGAAGTAGTCATCATAGCCGACCACTCCCTCTCTAATACGGTTGAAAACATGCCTACTCATACGGAACCGGGGGCGGCATTTGTGATGTTTGAACAACGGGTTTGTTGTATCAAACTAGTCCTTCCAGAGATGGAAATGTCCGCTCTCTCGGTTACGATTCAACGCCGGAAGGTGGCCCGGAATGGAGCCACGGAACAACGGCCGCTGGTTGTTGAGGTGGTGATGGACCAACATAGCAGCCAATATCTCCTCCTCCTCATCAGACGACGAATCGTCCGAGTCGCAAAGGAAATTGTGGAAAAAGAACTCGTCGGCGGAGTCCATTTTCGTACCTTGGCAAACTGTCGAACAGCTTGCGGGCGTCGAAGAAGGAGACGACCGGCGAGGGGAGACGCGGCACCCATAGACCAGCTAGCTGCCCTGCCGGCGTCCGACGAGTGTGACAGCGTTCGACGAGCGTGCCGGTCGGATGTGGCGGGGGCTGTCGTGGATCTAATACTGACAGTAGAATGGGGGGGGGGTAGGTATGAGGAGGCAAGATCCTAGCTATGGCGAAGTTGTACACGCGAGTTTTACGAGTTCAGGCCCTTCGCGGAGGAAGTATTAGCCCTACGTCTCGGAGCCCGGAGGCGGTCGACTGGATTATGCGCGTGTGAGTTACAGGGGGTGCGAACCCTTGTCCCAGAGGAGGGGGGTGGCTTATATAGAGTGCGCCAGGACCCCAGCTCCCCTCCGTTACACAGGGTTCAATGTTCATAAAGTGGAAGCGTTACAGGTAACGTCTGTAATAAAGTGTTATAAATGATAATTAAGTCTACGAGTAAACGCCCGACCGTTGCTCTGTTGGCCGCGGATCTCGCGGGATTTGAAATTTTGGGAAGCGCGCGGGGCGGAGGAGGCCGCAGCAATCGGGCTGGATAAGGCAGGGCCGCCTCAATTTCCGCGCTGCCTTTTTCACCACGTATCGCTCGCGCGACTGTTGCGGGATTTGATAAGATCGCCCGGGTCCACAAGTCAGTCACTCGGAAGCAACCTCATATAAGGCGTCGGTCCGGGGTTTTTGAATAGTGCGCTCCCATTCTTCCTCTTCCTTCTCTGTTTTCTCCACCGCATCCGCTCCTGCCCCGGCGCCGCTGCTCCATTCGTGCTCTGTCCGCTGCGATGGGGAAGGAGAAGACGGTGGCATTGGAGCACGCGAAGAAGGCGATGACGAAGGCGAAGGGGAAGAAGTCCAGCCGGGGCGGATCTTCCTCGAGGTCCGGTCTGCCGCGCGACTGGATCTAGGGGGATTGGATCCGGTCGGTGATTCGCCAGGATGACATCGACGATCTGGCCGAGGAGGGATTGATCCCCCACGGATCCGCGCGGCTCCCGGCGGACGAGACTGAGCCCCGACCGCAGGAGGGTGAGTGCGTCCTCCTCGCCACCCACGTCGACCGCGGGTTTTCTTTGCCCCCTCATCCCTTTTTCCGAGCTTTCTTGAACTTCTTTGGAGCACAACTTCATCATTTCCCCCCTACACCATCGTGTATCTTGCCGCTTTCGTGTCCATGTGCGAAAGCTTCTTGGGTTGTCGACCACACTGGGGCCTCTTCAAGCACATTTTCACGTGTCGCTCCCAGTCGGTCAAAAAAGCTAATCCGAGTGATGAGAGGACAAAAGTGATCCAGATGTGTGGGGGTCTTGGAATCCAAATGAGGGACAAGAGCTCTTTCCCCGCCATAATCTTACCCGAGTCAGTCCGAGGGTGGCAGTCGACCTGGTTTTACTGCAAAGACCAGCCGACTCCAGGTCAGTTGACTGGACTTCCGCCCTTTTCCATGGCTCGAGTAGAGAAGCCCTCCGCCTTGAAAGTGACCCTGGGGGAGAAAGCAGAGGTGAAGGTGCTGGTCGAGCGAGTGGTCCAGCTCATCCGTGATGGCATGACCGGCATGGATCTGTTGGAATTCTTCCTCAGGCGACGCATTCAGCCGCTTCAAGCCCGTGACCACCCGATGTGGATGTATTCGGGCATTGACGATTCCACTCGGATCCATCCAGAAGAAGTCGACGAGGATACGGTGGAGAAGTGGTTGAGGGGTATCACTGGCAACAAAGATAACCCCAGGGGGGCCAGGAGAGTCCCTCCACTCGACAACTCGCACCAAACAGACAAGGTCCAACTCTGAATTGTTGAGTGTTATCTTGATTTACCATGTAACTACTTGCAATCAACCAACTGACTTTTGTCTTGCTTGTTGTCTTCTAGGCTCTTACTGAGATGTATTCGATGCCCAACGGAGAGCAGGAGCAGGACCCGGAGGGGGAGGCGAGCGGAGGCGAGAGTGGCGAGTGGCATTCCGATGGTGAAGGGGACGAGGAGAGCTCCGACCCGAGTGATGAAGAAGAGGTCGACTCACCTCCCCATAGGGAAAGGCGATCCAAGCTCACTCATGATCCGGCAAGCGCCCACGACAAGGCAACTGTTCAGACCGGGCAGTTGTCAAAGCGTCCTCGGACGTCTTCTCCAACGCCGACTGAAAAGGCCCCGAAGCAATCCAAGGTTGTACCGCAGAAGACTCGAAAGGCTCTGCCCAAAATCAAAATTGATATCCCTGTTGCCTCTGCGTAAGTGTCATGTCTTCAGTTTTACCTGAAATTCTGTGTTGTCTATTTTTCCTTGGTTTGACCGAATGAATCTTGAAACTAGCAGTGCCGCTACCTCTGGGACCTCTGCTTACAAAAACGAGGATGAGGACATGGAAGATGCGGTCACCTCCAACCCAGGTATAACCTTCGTGATCTTGTCTTTGCTTTGTCGATTGAACTGTGGTTTAACCAATCGAGGATGAATTTTTGGCGACTGGTCTTTTTACAGCTCCTCTCAACGTCATTGATCTCCCCGACAACGATGAGGACGAGCCACAGAGGCCCTTGGGGAGAAGAAACAGGAAAACGCCCGCTGGCAAGATGCCTCAGTCGACGCTAGTGGCGGAACCGGTAATTCAGGACGCCGGCGATGCCAATCGGACTTCCGTCTCCTTCGCCATACCACTGTCGAGTGCTCAGCCTTCAGCGTCAGCCGTGCAGACTCCCGCCGATCCACCTTCACTTTTTGCTGCACATCACGTCCCAGAGGACCAGGTGGGTGCTGCCAAAGAGGCTATACGCCAGGCGGGCATCATGATGGAGAAGATGAAGATGGTGCGGGAAGCCAGCCAAGCTGCTTATGACCCCAGCTCCGCTCTCCAGAGCAACGTCCAGGTTAGCAGATTGCCGATTGACTCTTTTAGCTTGTTCTGTTAGGATATGCTACCTGAAAACTTTCTTCAAAGAATCTTTTCATCTGTCTGCGCTTCGCATCCGTACACCCAGTGGGTGTTTTGATTTGCCACTGAGCAAACTTGTATCTTGAGTCGACTAGATTGTGTCGATTGGATTTTTGAACTAGTGGGGGCACGCTGAGTGCACCCACTGGATGTAGTCCCCGAGACCATAGTTGACTGCGGGTAGTCGACTGTGGTCTGAGAAGCTAAATTTTCCACTCGGTTTGGACGGACCATATCGAGTGGAATCCGAACCAGTGGGGGCACGCTAAGTGCACCCACTAGGTGTAGTCCCCGAGACTGTGGTCGACTGCGGGCAGTCGACTACGGTCTTAGATCCTCTTTTGTTTTACACTCGGTCTGGACAGACCGCCTCGAGTGGAAACTGGACCAGTGGGGGCACGCTAAGTGCACCCACTGGGTGTAGTCCCCGAGACCGTGGTTGACTGCGGGCAGTCGACTATGGTCTGAAAACAAACTAATCTTTATCGGACCATTATTCTAAACTAACTAATCTTTCCATCTGTCGATTGACTGTCTCTTGATTATAGAAACCTTGTGAACTCGGAGTTCGTTTTGCTGAATTGGAGAAAAACAGATTCAGCTCAACCTCGATCTGGAACTCACTACAAAAAAAGACACATCCGTGACATTTTGGGCCGAATGAATTTTTTTTCTGTCATACATATGACACTTCTATGACAATAATTGTGACAAAACCCGGTATCATCATAGATGTGGCGGGCTCCTACTTCTATGACAAAAAATCATGACAGAAAATGGGCTTTTCGTCCTGGGCGGGCCGGAGACGCAGCTGCATGACATTCTTTGGGCCGTCCATGACAGAAAAAACCGTGGTAGAAGCGAGGGCGAGGAAAATTTCGGGGAGTTCCCGGTTACGATGGGAGGTCGGGGGCCGAGCGATGCGCGTTTCTCTCATACACATACGCGCGTGTGTGCGAGGCGTTGGCTCTAACTGAACCCGAGCGAGGCGTTGGGCTCTAACTGAACCCGAGCGATTGCACTGCAGGCTACGTGTTACTGAACCCGAGCGATCGATCGATGGCTGTTAACTGAACCCGATCGAGCGATTCCTTCGCTACTGCTGCTAACTGAAGCCGATCGATTGGATGAACAGTGAGCGTTGCAGGGGGGGGGGGTGGATGAACAGTGAGCGGTGGCGTTGCCTCTGGATGAACAGGACCCCGTGGTGTGGAGGGCTGGATGAACAGTAGACGGTGGAGGGGTGCCCGTGGAGGGGTGGTTGAACAGGACCCCGTGGTGTGGAGGGCTGGATGAACAGTAGACGGTGGAGGGGTGGTTGAACAGTAGCCGGTGGAGTAGCGCGCGGTGGAGGCTGGATGAATAGGAGCCCGTGGAGGCTGGAGGAGGTCGATGGTAGCCCGTGGAGGCTGGAGGAGGTCGACGGTGGAGATGAACAGTATCCCGTGGAGTCCCGTTTTGCGGTACGCCACACCCCTCCCGATGAACAGGACCCCCGTTTCGACCGTAGGAGGTCCGTTTCGTCCGTTTTGCGGTACGCCACACCCCTCCCGATCAACAGGACCCCCGTTTCGATCGTAGGAGGTCCGTTTTGCGGTACGCCACACCCCTCCCGATCAACAGGACCCCGTTTCGACTGTAGGAGGTCTGTTTCCTCTGTTTTGCGGTACGCCACACCCCTCCCGATCAACAGGACCCCCGTTTCGACCGTAGGAGGTCCGTTTCCTCCATTTTGCGGTACGCCACACCCCTCCCGATCATAGGACCCCCGTTTTGACCGTAGGAGGTCCGTTTCCTCCGTTCTGCGGTACGCCAAGCCTCGTTTCCATCGCCTGTTCCGTCCAAGCCCTCCCGATGAACACGACCACACATTCTGTTCTGACCCAGCCGGTTGGCTCCCACGCGTTCCGTTGCCTCCCGATGAACACGACGCATTCCGTTGCCTCCCCATGAACACGACGCATTCCGTTGCCTCCCCATGAACATGACGCATTTCGTTGCCTCCCCATGAACACGACGACGACGCTGTTTCTCCGTTCTGACCTAGCCATGTACAGGATCCCTGGCCGTATGTATGCGCGAGTAGGCGTTCGAGACCCCGCTCGTATGTACACATACGTGGCCGTATTTTCTTTCTTGCACCCTGGCCGCTGTACATACGTGTAGATGCTACGTGCGCGCCTCTACTACAACACGTACGCGCCTCTACTACGACACGTGCGCGCCTCTACATCCACCAGTATATATGTACGTACACGTTCGCGACCAGAATGACAACGCTACGTACACTTCGACCAGGTGGGTCCCGACTGTCAGGCACTTCCTTGCGTGCGACGATGTAGCTGGTGGGCCCCAGCAGTCAGGGGGGCGAATCGTTTTGTTTTTTTGCCCGGACGCACTTCCTTGCGTGCGAAGGTGTAGCTAGTGGCTCCCAGCAGTCAGGGGGGAAACATTTTTTTTGCGAAATACGGTGGCCCGTCCGGTGGGTCCCCGCTGTCAGGTGGAGAATAATTATTTTGCACGTAATAAGGAGGCACTTCCTTGCTGCGGCCGTGGACCCAGCTGTCAGCCTCTCCACGTACAGTCCACGTCCGATGGAAGCCGTTCCTTGACCACGTTGACCATGCTGCGCCGAGAGCACCAGGGCGGTGGACGACGGCGAGGCCTAGGAAGGGGACGACACGGAGCCAGGGAAGACGCGGCAGTGGATGCCCACGCGTAGAGGAGTACGAGGGTTCACTGGTTCACTGCAGTGTGAGGCTGCCATCGCCGCAGAATAACAGGGGGTGTGGGTGAGTAGAGGGATGGCCTGGCCAGCGGTGGGAGTAGTAGGGGGCGGTGAGGCCTCCGCCGCATCGCAGCCGGCCACGGGAGGCACGAGCACGAGGCACGACCGGCGCTGGTTTGGGCTGCTGGAGCAAGAAGACCAGAGGTTGAAGAAGCACTACGGCCGTTGGATGGACATCGTACGGTCACTGGAGCTAGAATCGTGCATATTGACTAAGTTGACAAAGCCCTCCGTCCCCGTCAACTTAGTAGGCCCACAAGTCAGCCTGCCACTATACTGGGTCCCAGCTAACTGGGGGAGTATTCATTTTTTTGTGCGTAATAAGGAGGCACTTCCTTGCGTGCGAAGATATAGCTGGTGGGTCCGAGCTGTCAGTGGCAGTAACATTTTTTCGCGAAATACAGAGGCCCTTTCGGTGGGTCCCTGATGTCAGGTGGAGGAATCATTATTTTGCGCGTAATAAGGAGGCATTTCCTTGCGTGCGGCCGTGGACCCAGCTGTCGGCCTCTCCATGTACAGTCCACTTCAGATGCATGTCGGTCGTTGACCACGTTGACCAGGCCGCGCCGAGAGCACCAGGGCGGTGGACGACGGCGAGGCCTAGGAAGGGAACGACACGAAGGCAGGGAAGACTCGGCAGTTGTTTCCCACGCGGAGGGGAGTACGACTGTACGAGGGTTTACTGGTTTGTGTGCCGTCGCCGGAGAATAACAGCAGGTGTGGGTGAGTAGAGGGATGGCTAGGCCAGTGATGGGAGTACGGTGGGGCGGTGAGGCCTGCGCGGCAGCAGAGCCGGCCGCAGGGAGGAGGGAGCAGGCAGTCCCGCCCGCGCTTGTTTGAGCGGCTGGAGCAGGAAGAGCAGAGATTGAAGAAGCACGACGGCCGTTGGATGGACATCGTACGGTCACTGGAGCTAGAATCGTTCATATTGACTAAGTTGACAAAGCCCTCCGTCCCCGTCAACTTAGTAGGCCCACAAGTCAGCCTCCCACCATGGTGGGTCCCAGCTAGCAGGGGGAGTATTCATTTTTCTGTGCGTAATAAGGAGGCACTTCCGGTGGGTCCGAGCTGATAGCGGGGGGAACGTTTTTTTCACGAAATACGGTGGTCCGTCCGGTGGGTCCCAGCAGTCAGGGGCTAACGTTTTTTTGCGAAATACGGTGGCCCGTCTGGTGGGTCCCAGCAGTCAGGGGGGAAAAGTTTTTTCCGCAAAATACTGGTGGCCCGTCCGGTGGGTCCCTGCTGTCAGGTGGAGGAATAATTATTTTGCGCGTAATAAGGAGGCACTTCCTTGCGGCTGCCGTGGACCCAGCTGTCAGCCTCTCCACATACAGTACTCTTCCGATATAAGTCGGTCGTTGACCACGCCGCACCGAGAGCACCACGGCGGTGGACGACGGCGAGGCCTAGGAAGGGGACGACGCGGAGCCGGGGAAGACGCGGCAGTGGATGCCCACGCGGAGAGGAGTACGAGGGTTCACTGGTTCGGCTGTGGTGTGAGGCTGCCGTCGCCGCAGAATAACAGGGGGAGTGGGTGAGTGGAGGGATGGCCTGGCCAGCGGTGGGAGTAGTATGGGGACGGTGAGGCCTCCGCGGTAGCACAGCCGGCCACGGGAGGCAGGAGCATGCGGCACGACCGGCGCTGCTTTGGGCGGCTGGGGCAAGAAGACCAGAGGTTGAAGAAGCACTACGGCCGTTGGATGGACATCGTTGCAGTGGAGAGTACAAGGGTTGACTGGTTAGGCTGCCGTCGCCGGGAAATAACAGGAGGTGTGGGTGAGTAGAGGGATAGACAGGCCAGGGATGCGAGTATGATGGGGCCGTGAGGCCTGCCCGGCAGCACTGCCGGCCACGGGAGGCGGGAGCAGGCGGTTCCGACGGCGCTGGTTTGGGCGGCTGGGGCAGGAAGATCAGAGACTGAAGAAGCACGATTGCCGTTAGATTGACATCTAACAGTCTGACGCTAGTAGAGTCGATTGTTGACTAAGTTTCTTTTTTGAGAAACCTTGTGTACGCATGAACTTAGTAGGCCCACAAGTCAGCCTCCAAATCTGTGGCAGGCAACATAAAGCCCATTTGCTATTTTTTATAATTTGCAGCCATTTGCTAATTCTTAAGTAATTTATTACAGCCCATTTTCTGCCCAGGACCACGGTCAAAAAGTTCAACCTTATTTTGCATATTTCAGTGGAGTCCGAACTATTGTAATCCCGAAATGATAAACATTTTTTAAGAACTTATTGATTTGCCAAAAAATCGTTTTGTTTTTTAAGCAAATAAGACGTGGGACAATTGAGTTGGTTTAAGGGAAAACCAGTGGTAAAAAAATCAGCGCTGGGTGGGAAAAAACAACAAAAATAAGGATGTAAATATGAAAAGGGAATTTTATGTGTTTTCGATATAATGATACGTGTATATGAACTAGTAAAACTATAGGTAGAGATTAGAAAACGGATGTAGGACATGCGTTTCAAGAGGAAAATAGAACTGGGCTGTGTGTTTGATTTTGTAAAAAAAACTACCTGCGGATGTTGTAAGACAAAATATAACTAACGCTGGCGGGCCAGAGGCCAGTAGATACCTGCTAGATCTTTGTGCCCCGTTGTCGTCATGGGCTGGGCCTGTTAAAAACAAAACCAACCCTGGGCAGTCTACAGCCCAGTTGAAACTTGCTCGACCTGAAAAAACAATATACGTGCTCAATAAACAAGAGAATTCTGCAAGTACAGACTGATAACTGGGATGCAGCACAGATATTGTTTTTTTATCGTGATAATAAGTGCATGCACTTGTTTCGAAAAAATTGGAGAACTGGGAATTAGAACGGCGGGTGCTTATGCTACCCATCAAATAAAAATCAGGTGCCTGAAAATTCGTTTTGAAACAAATGATTCAGCTTTATATCCACGTCGACCCTCAGCATGATGGTTGGAAGCAAATGCAAGTTCATACCAAAAGATCGTTAACAACAATGCCAACTTGCGGACGACAAGGTAGTACAACTACCAATACCAAACTAACTTATAATATTTTTACTCCTGGCCCTAGTGTTTGTCTGGTAGAAAATCTTGCAGAGGACCAGCTCCTGCTCCTTCTCTTGCTCCAGGTCCCCGAGGTGGTACTGGTGCATCACCCAGTTGGTCCTCTGCTGGTCGAAGTTCTTGTTGGTGTGCAGCACCAGAACCTTTTTTGCTGCCCGTCTATCGGCCGTTGACCATCACCGGCAAGGTATTGCCGGTCTTGTGCCACATCACGTGCATGCCGCACTCCGACTGTATCTTGCGACGTGTCCACGTGCCCCTTTTGAACGCCCTGGAATTGCGGTGGAAGAAATGCTTCCTTAGGCCACTCAGTGTGATACCTTCAGTATTGTGGCATACAGGTTTTAGTGTACCTAGTTGGCATTTTCATAACATCTTTGGCATGTTGCAGTCACTTGTTTCACTTTTTATTTACTGTCAAATTGTAATTGCTTCACCAGGTCTTCGTCTAAAAAGAAAAATAGAGCTATAAACAAAGGAATATGTTTGTGCAAGTAGACGGCCGATCAGTGTCTTACCTGGAAGTTTCTCAGGTTGGGTGTAGCATATGCCATGCTCGCTGTCGATGGTTGGTATGAACAAATCGATGAGAGACTGAAATCTCGCGCTGTCAGCACTCACTTTGGCCTCAAGGTGCTCAATCAGCTCCTGATCCGTGGGATCGAACTTGATGCCAGCCGGCAGCACCGGCCAATCCTTCTTCGACTTGCATCGGTAATTCCAGTTATATGGTACTCAATGTATGATCAATCGACTGTTTTAAGTGAATGATGAAAGATTTCGACAGATAAGTGGTACTCCAAATCTGAAGTCCAGAATACCAAAACACGCCGCCGGGATTCTTGTGTCACCTCACGCGCAGCGTGTTGTCACGTCAATTCAATGTGTGGACATGATGAATAATTTGACCGATGTATACTAGTACTGCTACTATACTACTTACTAGTCGTATTTAGTGTGTACTACTTACTAGTCGTATTTAGTGTCACAATTTATACATAGGTTTAACTAACAAGTACGCACTTGAAGCCTAACTGATATATATATGGCTTCTGCACAACATCTCCATCATCATTATCAGTACATCCTACGCAGGTGAGTTAGGATGCACTTGATCCCAGGAAGGTATATATCCTTAAAACCAGAGGAGTGCTTCAAACTAACAAGAGTACATAATATCCAACAAAAGAGGGTCGTGCTACAGCAGCAGAATACATGGCTCAGTCTAGATATCATCATGAATCAAGTTGTGCATATTTGCTGTTGGCATGAACCACATCGCCGCATGTCGGGTTTGCAAAAGCCATCCATCGCATGGAAGCTTGATGCCTTTCACACACTGAAGATTATCTGGCAACAAGCTGTGTTGACGAATCTCTGGATATGGTGATTCATGAAACCCATGGTATGATGTGTAAACACAGCCCCCCTCGCGAATGGAAGTTGCATAGCACAGTAATCATCGTCGGTGATATGATTGATGATTGGTTGGATGATCGGATAATTGAGCCTGGGGAACAAGGAGTGGTTGCCGAGGCTGTAAACCCGCCTCCAGTTGAATACGCCTGGCCCAACGGAGCTGGGATCTTTCTCGAACACGAAGCAGCCATAGCCATCAATGTCACGAACGCCCCACGCATTGTACTGCATGTGGTTTGATGTAATGGTTTGGTCAATTTGGTACGTGCGAATCAGCATCAAATGACCGCCGTCAGCTGAACGAGCGATAAACCACCACCCATCGGCTGGTATGATTCCAGGTCCTGGAATCATGATGGCCAGCGCATTTGCGTCTGCTGCAACAATTCAAATTGGAGACCAAAAGGACAAAAATAAACAATCATGTTCAGAGTATGTGTGGAATTAAGATTATTATAACAGTGACACATATCATAGACAGAGAATTGCAATGCCGTGGTCATAATCATACCCCAAGTTAAAAAAATAAGCCAATGGCTTTCATATTCTAGCAATATGTCATGGTTCAAACATCATGTAACAATGAGAGGAAAACAGCTATGACAGCGCCTACTCATATTCTACCATAGCACTTACTACTACTGTTCTCATATCAACTCTAAGCAATAACATGCGTTGTTATAAAAATCTTGTAAACGTGAGTAACATATAGCAATCATGATGTTATGCTCATAATATGTATTCTAACAATCATTAGATGCCAATTGTTCTCATATCAACTCTAACAATAACATGTGTGGTCATAAAAATCTAGGAAATGAGAGGAACATATAGAAATGATGTGGTTATAGACATGCTATGCATTCTAAATTTATAACAAATGGACAGGCAGTCGTATTCATAAGGTAAAGATGAGATGAGATAGAACAATTACACGACGATAGATTCCACCAGTATAGGCAGCCAATCTGTGCGTCGACCGCGTAAACGATGCCATCGTGCACTATAGCATCAGACAGAAATGTTGTCTCAACAGGATTGATGATGAGCCATAACCATGTATGGCAACCGGATTCCAGATAGACTAATCCCATGTTGAACAAGGCAATGAGCTTGTAATCCATGTAGTCTTCTGATGGTGTGGGCACTTCGCAGATTACAACTTTCTGCAAACAGAGGTCGAGCCAAAAGCTTGACGCGTCTCATGCATAGTAGGCAGGAGTGTCCGGCGGGCCGCGAAGCTCGATGGCGGCGGTATCCAACGATGGAAGGGTGATCTCTCGCTGGGTGTAGATATCCATGAGACGCCACGGACTACCGGTGTGGTGGATGAGGATGATCCAGTTGGCCTTCATGCCCGCCCAGTAGTGGCCGCGTATGAAGGACAGGTGGATGGGTAGTGGTAGCATGTCGAGGGGCACCACAGCAACCTCCGTAGGATCGTCAAGTCGGTGTCTGGGCCACCTGCGGGGATCGGGCATCAGCAAGCAGGGTGTCTTGAAAAGAGCCGGCCGGTTGCAGACGAGTAGACGGTAGAAAGACACCGAGCATGCGGCCAGACGGACGGTGCTGAGTAGGTCCATACGACCACAGATCTGCTCCAAGAGCACATCGGGGAGGGAATTCCAATCGCGGCTCTGCGTGTCAGTCGGTTCTGCCATTGGGGTTTTCGGTGCCTGCGAGCCAGCGGGGAAGTGGATTTGGGCGGGCGAGCGAAGAAGCATCTCCTCGTGTGGCCGAGCAGTGAGCGGGGGCATATGGTACGCGCGAGCTACCAAGGAAGATGGCGCGGGCGGGCAAGCAGTGAGCGGGGGTAAATGGTGTGCGGCCGACGATGAGGAAGAGAGGAGGAAGAAGAGTGGAAGACGGGGAAGAAAGTGCATTCAATCTCAATTCTACTAGTACTACTACCAGGATATACCGTCCTTCGGAGTGTAAATAGTTACACCGATGACATGTGGGTCTACCACAACAGGGCCCATATGTCAGTTAATGGAGGACTGAGGTGCGTAGGCGTATTTGCGGAAGTGTGCTCTACTGGAAAACATGATGGCAATACTGGGTAAGGCTGATTTAGTAACACCAACACGCTGGTTCAGCTTATTAATTACGTGTCCCATCTGTTGCAGCGTGTATTGTCACTTCACTGTGAAGACTAGTTGAATAGTTCTCTCTGACCAAGATGGGGAATAATGGATCACGAGGACTTCCTTTCTACAGTATCCCTATGCCTCTACGCTCACTTCACTCATTTTGCTCCGTACCTAGTCACTTGTTGAAATCTGTAGAAAGACAAATACTCCGTATTTGGGAACAGAGGGAGGCTTTTACTCTGTACTATTTGGGAATAGAGGGAGTATCACCATATGGAGGGAACAGAGGAAGCTTGAAATATGAACATGTCAATGGGAGGGAGTAAGCCCCATGCATGCAACATGCAACACTCACACGTACACATGGACGCACGCAACACTCATGCACCCATGCGGCACACAACACATGACGCAACACACACGCTCACGCTCAAGTGCTCAACCTACTCCCTACGTCCGTGAAAGACTGTACATTTAGTGATTTACACATTGACCAGGGCATAATTAACGCCCAAAAGTAGCAGACTTATGTGTGCATGCGACCATTGAGATAAGAAGATTAAATAAAGGCCGTTGCATGCTGTAATTAAGGATAGACATGTAGTCTATACCTGCAGCACAAGTTGGTGCATTAGTCAATCAATATCGATTTAGATTAAAGGCTAAATGCATTGGAAGTGTAGATGTACATGATGTACTACACTCTTTGTTTTATAGCCGATGTACACTCTTTGTTGGAAGACCGAGGGAGGACACGTGCATGCACTCACATACACAGCCAGGGAGGTTCGCGCGCAAGGGTTGGACTCGTGTCGCGCCTGCGTAAAGTTTTGTTTAACTGATTTCTTTGCTCTGCCAACTGACAGGTGGGACCCAGAAACCAGGTGACAATTTAACCAGTCAACAAAGCGCCATGTCGACTATGTGGCCGGTCAG
This sequence comes from Triticum aestivum, assembly GCF_018294505.1. Taxonomy (NCBI): domain Eukaryota; kingdom Viridiplantae; phylum Streptophyta; class Magnoliopsida; order Poales; family Poaceae; genus Triticum; species Triticum aestivum. The sequence continues at coordinate 390,920,293 of NC_057796.1, forward strand.
TAGGGTGCAATACGGTGCTCTACGATGAGCTAGTGATCGTATAATCGCCACAAAACTATATATAGTGACCGTAAAGAGCGTATTGTTACATACGTTGACCGACAGTGTATTTTCTCGTTTCAAATTAAGCCATATTAATCGGAAAGGACGCAGTATGGACTACTACTACTAGTACTAGTACTGCTTTGATGTGTCCCGTCAACTCGCCGAACGAGGAGAAGCTTGCTTACTACGCCTCTCCCTCGCCCACGCGTGCGGTGGTTCGCAGTACGAGGAGAGGGTTTTGACTACAGCGCCCTCTCCCTCTCCCTCGCCCTCGCCCTCGCGGTGGACGTGCAGCAGTTCAATCGGTGTCAGATTGCCAGAAGCATATTGTACTGTAGTATCATCATTGTTGGACCTTCCGAAGAGGCGAAGAGCCAAGTGCAAGGTTGACACGAGTACGAACTGTTGAACCTCCCAAAGAGGCAAAGATCCAAGCGCAAGGTTTTATAGGAGTTGTCGTCCTAGTAGGAGTGTACTACAACTATAGCGAACGATGCTACTGTATGATGCCGCCACGTCACGTATATCCAAAGCTGTGCCACCTTTTTTTCTCAAAGAGCGTGTTGGAGCCCGTGCAACAACCACACAAGTTGCACGTACACATAACACATTTACTAGTAATAAATTCTAAAGGAAAAATGCCAGTATGCCACATAAGTTCATCTCCAATTCATGTGATAAATTTGTGCACGACTAGTCTACATATATTCACAGCGCTACCGTTCACAATTACCGTACTCCACTTACACGTTATAGATGGGCTACATGTCCTCCTCCAGGTTCCAGTCCCAGGTGTTCTTCATGGATGGCACGATCCATAGCGGTGGGCAACGGGAATCATTGTCGCAGCTTTCTAGTCCGGTTCCACACGGTGGAGACTCATCCAAGCTGAAGCGGCATAAATCAGGGATAGCGTGTCCCAGCATGTCGTTCATCCGGCGGTGCGCACTGAAGACACAACCATGCTTCATGAACGGCAGGCCTTCCATGTCATGCACGGAAGGTGGCATCCGCTTCACAATGGGGTAGCTGTCCCCGATGAAAAGCGAGTACTCTCCAAGAGTGTTCCTCGGCACCCACGTAGCATCACGGGGGTCGAACTCGGCGCCGTTCATCTGGTACACGCGGCATCCCAGATCTGGACACATGGTGACGTACATAGTCAAGGTCCATGCATAACAATGTTGTGCTCAAATATGGCGGTCAGTAATACTGTGCAGCAAATAGTACTACTCCGATATAGAGGAAGTAAAATAACCGGCTTATTATATATAGCCACTCTTGGCTACATGGATGAGATAGTAAGACATGGAAAAACAAAAATGGTGGCAGCTAGTGGGTTCAAGTCTTCAAGGGCCTAGCTAGCTATACGCGTCCTCCAAGGTAAAAAGTACTCCTACTAGTACTACAAAGTATACTACTAGTACAACAATGAAAGAGAAGGCGAGATAGTTAAAAAATGGAATACCTGGGTAGATGGTGATGGTCCGATCGTGGTAGATTGTGTGACCATGTTGCACATCAGTGGTACCATGGGTAACGACTGCTAAGATAGTTGATCCCAATATGCCAAAGTCAGCTACAAGGTTCCAGGTTAGACCGAATCACGGATGCAAATGCACATCTAGGATCGGCGATCTTATTTTGATCGGGGGATGACTGGTCCCTGCAAAATAATGGAGTACCATTAGGGATGCAAATGATGGTTTGTGCATTCCGTTTGTAATCTCCCGTACCGTAGGATGGCAACCAGATGAAACAAGTCCCCTGGCTTGTCACCGCGAAGATGCGGCCTAGATGGCGCATAGCGTCTTCGAACGTGTAGGGGTACAAATCTGCCGCCGCCAACATGTGTCAGCCTCTGCCGTTACTGCCTCTTGCATTGATGGCAATCCTTATGTCGAACACCGCGATGAGATAGTAATCGTCGTAGCCGCATTGCTTTGTTGGCGGGTCCGCAATTGCTATCTTCTTCAATCTCATGTAGGCATCATCATACGTATTCAAGCCCAGCCAGTCCGGAAGGCCGATCCCAATGGTGGAGAAGGGGTCTACCGGAACGGCCGCACTGCTGTGGATGTTGTGCAAAATGATGGTGGTATCCGGCCGGAGGTATGCAAGCCAATCTTCGTTGGCACCGACCCAGACCTATATATAAGACGGTGGGCAGTGGAGAAATTACGGGATGGAAATGGAATAACTAAGTACTACATGATCAAACTCCATTACTGACCTGCTCATCGGACAAAATCCGACTACCTCTCAACGTCGGCAACTCTAGCGGAGTCAACGTGCAACCATGGCCAGGGAGCGGTGGACTGTTCGAAGGATTGTCCCATAGAAGAACCTTCTCCTCGAGGACGCATGGAAGACCAACAAGCATGGCCTTTTCCCAAGCCTGTTTAAGCAGGGTCTTGAAAAAGTTGGTGCAGGAAGCACCGAGTCTTGCGGCGGTGAGGATGTCGGAGCGGCGTGCGATTTCTCCCAGAGGATCGTCGTCCAAGGTCTCCCAGCCCCGACGAGGAGGAGAACCGCCTGGCGAATCCATGGGAGCAGCGACGAACTGCCTTCTCTTCGGGGGGAGGGGAACTGGCGAGGAGGAGATAAGAGCGTAGTAACCGCAGGGCCTCGTCCCTTCCAGCTGTAGATCGTTCCTCGGCGAAGGGGTGAGGCTATTATTTACTACTAGTACTAGCATTATGGAACGTTATGGGATTGCATTATACTATAAATAATAGCACTAGTAAGAAATTTTTGGCACTAGGTAGTAGTTTTTGGCGTGGATTAAGAAATTTTGGGTATGTTTTTGCCATTTTTTGTACACGCCAACTAGTGTAAAAAAACTTCTTACATTATGTGATGGAGGAGTATGTACTCGTACTGTAGCAGTACTAGTACTACTTTTCTCAACTAGTAGTGCGATGTACTGTACTTCTAGTCTTGTCTAGTATAGTGCACCAGTTTTGAACTCTTGAATCTCAGGGCCAAGGAGCTACAGTTGGAAGTGGAGGGTACTACTGTTCTCTAGAACCATCGCTGTACTATCAATGCAAGGGAAGTACACCTGCGTAGTGGCCTAGTGGGTACTCTCGGTGCTCTATTCAGCCGCTCCTCTCACGTAGCTGGCCTACTCAGCCGCTCCTCTCACGCACATACTAGCAGCCTGTTTATCAGCGACGGTTACTGCGGGGGTAGAACATTTGAGTTATTTGATACTGCGAGACTAGGCTTTTCGCTTCCATTTGTGGAGGTGTAATGGATCTCGTCGAACTTTGTTAGTAGTTCCTTCTTTATGAATGAGATGAAGCAAAGCTTTTGCCTTCGTTTCAAAAAAAACACGTCAAGAGGAATTTCTTTTATAGTAGAGCCGATAATGGAGTGAAGTCCATGCGTGCAACGCCAAAAACTACAGAGTAGTAGTAGAGAACTTTACGTACATAGCCATATTGCACAGTTCTCAATGCCCCGCCAGGCTTTTTTGGCTCCTCAGGCTTAATTGGGAGGCGCTAGTTTAAATATGCTACTACCTGGAAGCTGCAAGCGAGGTGCGGCTAGGGCGAGCACGCGAGCCACGAGATGCTGGGAAGGAAAACCCGTTCACGTGGCTAGGCTGTCCAGTGCACCCAGATTGTGGGGCCGCACGTCCGTTTGACTTTAAAACTCAAACTACCCGTGTAAAATATTGGCTCGCAGCGAAGTGTAGTAGTACTATTTTTTTAAAAAGGCCGTCGTGCGTTCGGCCGGGATTGAACCCACAAAACGAGGTATACACTCCCGCGACCACTAGTAGTACTCGTTGGAGTACAACACAACCTAGAATCGCCTTTTGTCGCTAGTAGTACGTACATTGTTCCTTACAAGAAACCCCTAAGAGCATGGTTAATAGTATAGCCAGCTGCTGGCTATAAGCCAGTGCCATGTCATCTATAGCCCATCTTATAGCCAACATGTACAATAATAGATCAAAAGAGTGTACTACTTTTTTATTATGTGGCCCACTTCTCACTCTCACAAAGTGCCTAGGAGCACGTGCTAGAGCTGGCTCTTCACGAAGAGCCCGCTTACCTTCTCGCTCCTCTTCTCTTTCCTCCAACTAAGTAGAAATATACTAGTCTATTTCTTATAGCCCGCTGACTCAGCTCTATTGTACTTGCTCTAATAATGCAAGAAACCACTAAAATGCCAAGAAACTACTACCACTTGCATACGTGGCAGACTTAAGATCAGACTACCTTATCAACCATTGTACATGCTCTTACCAACAAAAATCCTCGAGTGACCTCCTACCTCCGGCCGTCCACCTAGTCATCCTCGGCCAAGGGACGCAGCTACCGCCGCCGGCAGAAGGCGAGGTCAAAACCGCCGGCGGTGCGGAGCCCATGTTGCGGCAGCCCGGATGCCAGCTCCGTCCGGCGCTCACGGCCGCTAGCTAGCCAAGATAGCTCCGTCCAGCTGCTTGTCTGCCAGGTTTGCTAGGTAGATTGGCACGGCAGCGCGGCGGCTTGCTCGCGCGCGCCGCGCTAAGGCCAGCCATCTGGCTCGAGCGAAGGCCAGCGCAGCGGCTTGCTCGCTCGTGAGTCACGCTCGGGCCAGCCTGCCAACCCGTGCGGAGGCCAGCGCGGTGTCCGGCCCGTCCGGCAGAGCGGCGACCAACTCGCTCATCACCGGCGCCACCGACGAACACGCATCAGTACTGTTTGAAGTAATGTTTAGGAAAAATAATGGTTTGAGGGGGAATAACAGGATAGAAGGTCAGATGTGGGTCCCTCGTGTCAATGGTCAAACAAAATGTGTTGGTTTAAGCTGCCTCGTCAGCACGGACGTGTGGGCCAACCCTGTCATAAATGGGTTTAAACGAACCTAATCGGTAGGAGTACTAGGTAGTTTTTGGCGTGGATTAAGAAATTTTGGGTATGTTTTTGCTATTTTTTGTACAATAGATTCTTCCTAGGGCTGGTTGAAAGTGGTAGTTTTTTGTTAAATACTCTACATATTGTAAGTAGGAGTGAAAGTTAAGCTTTGGAAGTCAATAAGCAAGGCTAGTTACATAGTGCATATGTGTACATGATTGAAAGTAAATATCAACCATGAGTGACTAATATCTTGATGGAAAACTCGAAACTATGGAATACTAGGAAAAAATGCATGGTTGGAAGCAATGTTCATGTCCGTTACAACGAATCATAATTAGAATAATACTTATTCACAAACTTGGTACAAAACACTCTAATTTTGATATACATATGTCACTAGAGATATATTATGTTTCAATTAGAATATATTCCTTGGGCTGTTTTGGTGAGGTCAGGGAGGGATGTGGTTGGTTTTAAGATACTAATTATGGGTTTTTCTGCAAATTGGTAGACAAGTGGGATGTTGGTGAGAAAAGGCAACAACTTACCTCACAATCGTTAGATGTAGATCTAATGGTTAGAAACGACGGATGGCAGACACACCATCATCACCAACTTAGTCTTGTGTAGGAGTCCTAGCAAGATCCGTGCATTGCACGGAACATCAAGATGCATTTTTTTATAAAACACTTGTTGTGATTGACCCTTGCGGGAGTAATCCCATGTGTAAAAACTAATGATATCTTGAGAAATATGAGATAAGGTGAAGAGGAGTGGGGTGTGGTGGTGGTTGGTGGTCGGACTGAGCGGAGGCATGGGGATTGACAACGCCGGCAGCGGCCACCCGGCCAGTTTGTTCTAGAGGCTTCCTTTCTTAATTGGTCAACAATGAGGTTTGTTGGAGATAAGGATGAACGAGGGAAGGCCTTGTCTACAAATGTGGAGTGGGGTGCGGGTATCTTTTAGTTTAATTTCCATCCATCAGATATAGATCAGACGGTCTATATTGCAAGATGGCACACGTACCATCATCACCAACTCGATTTTTTATAAGAGAAGAAATATAAGTATGGAGATACAAACGTATTATCGATACTTGCTTCCGTAAACTAGCATCTACATTCTATTCAACGCCTCGGCATGTGGGGCCTTAGCACAATGACTTCTCGACTGTGTAAAACAAAGATTTTCCCATCACCGACAAGGAGGGGGTGAGGCGGCGCGCTTTTTGGCTTGCTCTAGTCCTAGTAGTCATACTAGGTGGTCTAAGCACGTGTAGATTTATTCTTTTTCACGTCTCGTGTTCGCCGTACTGCCACGACTGTTGATGAATAGACGGTAAGTTATTCACGGGGAAACCCTTGTTGAGCGTGTTTGCGAGAAAGAGAGAGACAGTGTGCGTGTGTGATATGTTAGAGACTGAGGCAATGATAACAGATTCTTTGTGTCTATGTGTGTGGAGGATAGAGAGAGACATGTACATGGGGCTTTGTGTTGTGTAACGTGGAGACACATATACATAATTAGAGAGTGAGTGTGTGAGATACACATGCGGACATGAGGAGAGATGAGGATCCAGATAAATGGGTGTTTGTGCGTGTCTGTGTGTGTTTGTGCACGCGTTTGTGAGTGAGAGGGAGAGAGTGTATGTGGAGTAGAGAGACCACTGATGATGTAAACCTAGTATAAGGGAGGGGGAATGGTGTGACATGTGTAGTAGCGAGATAGCACAGGTGCGGGCGGGGGGAGCAGACTATTTGGAAGAGACATCGAGTGTGTGTGTGGGAGAGGGGTGTGAGAGCGAGAGAAAGAGAGAGCTAGCGATGGAGAGAGAGAGAGAGAGGAAGAGAGGGGGCGAGAGGGGTCGTTTGTGTCCATAAATGGCGTATAGATAGGGAGACAATGTTGATGTTGTCCGAAATTGGCCTATGAACGGAGACGCAAGGGAAGCGAGTCATCGTGTGTGTGATAGGGACTTCATGAGAGATCTAGAATAGATGGTGTAGAGAACAATGTGCGAAATCGAGAACGATTATACATTAGGGAGCTATGCAAAGAGTCATGACATATATGTATACAGGGAAGGAGCTGGGGCGGGTCCGCATGTGGGAGAGATAGAAAGAGGAGAGTGGTGCACAAGGAGACAAAGTGTGCTTGTTTGCAGTGGGGGTGATGTGTGAGGTGAGTGCGCGAGAACCACATAACTAGGGAGATAGACGTTTGGGGGCGACGTTTTGTGTGTATGGGAAATATACACTCTACATAGTGCGTGTGCTTGGGTAAGAGAGATAGCGGGAGACCTAGAGAGTGAGGGAAGAGATGTGTGCATGCCAGAGACTCCGAGAGACAAAGTGATAGAGACCTATGTTGGGGTCCGGACTTTACAAGAGAGAGGGGTGTTAATGTGCTTGTGTGTTGGTGTTTGGGGCAGAGAATGACTTCTCTGTGTGTGTATGTGTGTGGTGGTGGTGGGGGGGTTGACTTCAGATAAAGAGTGAGGTGTCTATATTTGAGGGACTTTAGCGCAATTGAGATATTGTGCACTCATGGTTGATCAATTTGTTTCACAGTTTGTACTATGAGACAACGATACTTTTGAACATGCGTGATATACCTTGATGTACCAGAATTACAAACCTAAGATTGGAATTTTGGAATTCGACTCCATCATTAGCTTTTGTAATTCATTTAAACGGAGGTACATTTTTTAAGTCGGGATTTCGCGATTTCAAATTCATATATCAAACCTAGAGATATACACATACGGGCATGTTCAAACTTTATAATCATCCACTTTATTCATACACATACACATTTTTGCTTTTGTCATCATATTTAGGACAAACACATTTGGAATTTCATTTGAATTGGACCGTATGATGGTATTTGCTTGTAGTAGCTCAATGATCCATATTTGAATTGAATGGACAATCTAAGTTTCGAGTTGGAGACATTGATTTTCAAAACTTGCACATTTTTTTGCGTGCAAAACAAACAAATTGTCGGCCATGATATCATAGTCGGCCGTACGAGAGCATAATACTTATAATTTTAGGCGCCAAAAGCTTTCAAACTTCCCGCTCACATCGAAATAACACGCGCCCGAAAGTTTAGCCCTGCGATATTCCTGTTTTACCCCTGGCACATGAACGGAAAAGGGCTGCTTTGGTAACTCCATTGTTTTCCCCTCTTTGCCCCCAACATTCTTCCCCAGAGCCCCTCCCCTTCCCCGCCCCGACCCCCCAACCACGGCAAGCCGCCGAATCTAGTCCTCCGCCGCAGCGTTGGACCTCACACCCCGCCGGATCTACCTTACGCACCTTGGAACCCCCAACTGCCAACTCACCACTTGACCGGAGCCGCTTCAGCGACTGGCTTGTCCACCGCTCCAGATCTCCTTGATCGCCATCATGGTCCACCGCACCGGATCTGCTTAACCGGCGCCCTCGTCCACCACAGCGTAGGCCCTTCACTGACTCCCTCGTCTGCCCCTTCGCTGGCCCTTCATACAAGCCCTCGTCCGCCGCAACAGATCCGCCTCACCGAAAGCACTGTACAACGCGCCCGCCGAAGCCTTCGTCCACTTCACCAGACCCACTCCACGGACGCCATATTCAACTCCACCGGCCCTGCTTTACCGACGCCGCAGCCTCATCAGTTTATTTTGATTTGTACTCCTTCGGTTTTTCTCTTTATCGTGCAACTGGTCACTTACCACAGATGAGTTTTCTTGTATGTCGACATGCGCCGCAACCGTAGCACCGGAGCCGCTTCAGCGACGGCGACAGCCGGCCCAAACTCAACCGCAACACGAGCACCATCGATGATCCTTAGCTATCAAGTATGACAACGATACCCATACGTCGCCGAGAATCAGGTACTATTATCCAACGGCCGGCGCCTACGTTCACTTTCCTAGCATAAGCACCACACCTTTGAATTTCTTCAAGGCATCATTCAGTTTTTCATGAGACGCGTTATTCTGCTTGCACCTGTAGGACCATACTTCTGGCAGTGAACATGTTACATGTGCTAAATTACATACCGGTGCACATATAGTTAATATGCTTTAGTTTTGTTCTGATGCCACCTATTGGTTCCATCAGACTGCTTAATGTTCTCTATGCTTAATTACACATCAGCAAACTAGCATGTGGTTCCGCTGCTTTTTGTTCGTTTTACCCTACATTTTCTGATGCTAGCTATTACATCACTGCTCCGAGCCTCTGTTCATTACTTGTTTGTGTGTTATTGATCTTCCCAAGTTGCATGACTAATTTGATGCTTCTATTAATTATGGAGCTGCCAACCCCATCAAGCAAAATATTTGTTCTTTTGGGGCTGGCACCTCGAACAAGCATAAAAATAGAGGGAAGCAGATATATTGTCGTGTATGCACACACCCTTCTTTCATTAGTTTAGATGAACCATTGATGATCAATTCGGACCAGTGCATGCGGTTAAAATTAATTTTACCTAAATAGATGGTGCGGAATAAACTACAACAACTAGATTTGCAACCACGGGATGCTGACGATATCTTCAAAGAACATTGCAACAACAGCTAGGCTTCACAGCAACATATGGTAAGCCATTGTGTTTTAGTACATGTGAAATGTAATGCGAGTGGGATGCTTTCTTGGCTTGTGCCCTCAACGTGTAATCCTACCGAATTACAAATAGTTTAGTTGTCTGCTTTGCTGTATTGCTTGATTCGAATGCTTATTTGTTGTTATGCTATACCTGTGTTGGCCAATATGTCAGCAGTGCCTGCTGTACTATCGTAAAGAAATGCATGCCTATTTCATTTGAGTCCTTAACTTTTCCTCTCAACTTCATCACAAGACTGTCTTCGTAGTTTATATGAGGCCACACTGTTAAGTGCTTTCTCAGATTATTTCAACTGCTTAGATGCCTTGGCAACTTAAATATAGCGGTTGTACACTCCCTTTCAACAAGGGATGTCAACTGGGTCCCGTTTAATCCCGATTAAAGTCCACTAGTGGTATGATAGTTCAAAAGAGTTTTTGTTTTTTGAGGAAAATGAACTAGGGAGGTAGCAAAAACTAACTAGATGGGACTGGCGGATGTCGTTTATTTGCCACTTACATCCCTAGTTTCATCTTACCATTTTAATTTCTTTCCGGCTGATGCTGCTTCGAACCATTTAAATATAGTTTGCCATGCTCGGCAATAATTCGTCCGTCATTTACCATGTAAGCTTACTGCCTGGATCATACGATAACTATCTCTTACTGATGTCCAGCGGAAACCTTTCAGGATGCCGTTCACACTAGGACACAATGTACAACCCTAGAATCTATTTGTGGAAGCAGTGCGCCATCCATGTTACCAGATGGTAGCAGTTCAGAGGCAACACCACCGGAGAGCAGTCTGAGCACAGATATTATAGTGCTTGAGGCTCTACTAGAGGCAGAAAGAGATGGTGTGGCTGCCATGAATGAGGTAATCTTTATCTTGAGGCTGGAAATTACGGAATTAGCGGCACGCATTATCCAAGCAACCCAAGAATTGGAGGAAGTAAGAATGTTGCATTTGAAGACGGAGGAGGTCCTGCTGTTTCTGCTATCTGAAGCCCAAGGTAGTCCCGGTTCTTCTTTAGATACCAGTTGAAATTGTCATTAGATTATTGTACTTGCATGTTGTGTCATGTCTCTGAATGGATTATGTTGCAAGACCCCCTATGTTGTCCATGTGTTGTAATGATCCGAATTTTTTAGGCGAGGTAATCCTCAGTACTTGTATGATTGACATAAGGTGAACTGTTTTTCGTGTGAGCATATTGTATTGGATGAAATAACTGTTTGACTCAGAGTGTATCCAACCTACTGAATTCGAAGATCACGACATTTCTAAATCATAATCATATATAAAGGTGGAATAAATCTTTGTTGTGGTTTTGAAGAAATAAATAACAAAACTTATAATTATCTGTGGATATTCGTAATCGAATACAAATTGGATTTGAATTTAGTTTGCCAGGTCCCAGGGCAAACGTGAATGCTAATTCTCCCAAGTTTTGAACGAAGTGGCTAAACACCCACTATAATTTGTGGGCTGCCCGAAGCAAGTGTTTGCAAGATGGAAATTACTCTCTACCCCTGACACTTGACATCCTTATCGACCGGATTTACACTGCTGTCGATAGGGGTAGACTAGTAACTTCAATCAGACGTGACACGACGGCCTCTGAGCCCATTCAGACACGGTGGGCGCCAAACGTGGGCGGCAAAACACATTTGATTCAAGCTCGTCCGAAAGACATGTGTCTCTTCCTCCATTTCCCCATTCATACATAGCAGGCGGCAAAACAAACTCTCCTCGTCCGAAATCGATGTAGGCTAATATTTTAAATAGGGGCAGATGTGTAACTTCCATCAGACATGACACAACCGCCCTACCTGTCAGCCCCGTTCATACACAGTGGGCGCCAACCGTGGGCGGCAAAACACCCTCTCCTCGCCCGAAATAGTTACCGGCAAATATTTGGGAGATGTGAGATTACCGTCCTATCCTCAACCGACGCGATGTCCGAAATTTTAAACGGGGGATAAGTTCGTAACTTTCCCCCATTTCAGAGAAGCGCGTCCCAAAGTTTGAGATCCCCCCTCCCCTCCATTTCCCCATTCATACACCGTCGACGGCACAACAACCTCCGCACTGCAGCCAGCCTCCTCCGTCCGCCACCCCATCCTCCACCTTGCCGGAGCCGCTACCCCTACCCCGTCGTCCACTGCAAGAGATGGACGTCTCTCATCCACAACGCTGGACCAGGATCCTTTCATCGCCTCCTCTCGCTTCATCGGCGCCGTCGTCCACCTTGCCGTTGCCGCTCCTACGACCGACTCGTCCACGACAACAGGATATATCCCCCGACCCGGCCGTCTGCCGTCTAAAGTCTTCTTCCCCGCCGCCGACAGCCATCGCACCCGCAGCACCCTCAACGTATCAGCATAGGCCTACACGGCGTCGCAAGAGAGGTGGTACCCTTCCATATGTGCTTAAGTTATTGATCTCACCCGGAAAATAGATCGTAATTTGTTTACTGCACTTTTCTTGTCCGTACCAAATCGTAGTGGCTAGTTGAAAGCAAACATTGGTTGTGAAGTAGCTTTGTCCGGTTTGCACCTTCAGATCCACCATGGCACGGGCACTATACTCGTAAAGTTTATGGTTCCCCCCTTTATATTCACTACCATCATCGTAGGTGCTTCATGTCGTGCTAGCACTGCTCCTCAAGACCTCAACCCAAAGCTTACGTGTTGAAATACGAATATGATATGATGCTCATATCACTAAACAGAGAACGTTTAATTGGTCACCTAATGTTCCTATATTCGTTTCGAAAAGCATGTGCGCCACCCACTGGTCTAGCTAGTTCCACTTTCCTGATTTTTCTCTTGATGCTTAGGGTTTTCCCATTTTATCTACTCTACCATGATCTGCGTAGGTGCTTTCTGTCACACTAGCATTACTCCACCCTTCAAGCTAAACAACACAACACTCAGAAGTCAAAAGCTTAGTTGTTCAAATATGATTGTGATATGATACTGATATTAGTTAACCGACACATTTAGTTGGTTAGCTAAAGGTCCCACTTGAGTTTCCAAATGCATGTCGCGACATATAGAGAGACAACATAATTGCATTTCTTTGTCACTTGTTGACCGTACTTTCTTGTCCATACCAAATCTTAGTTGTTATTTCAAAGCAAACATCGGTTGCTAACTACCCTTTGCGCGGTTTGCAGCTTCAGATCTGCCATCCCACTGCCACGGTCAACACTGTACTCATCATGCTTATGTTTTCCCCATTTTATGATGACCACAATCAGCCTACGTGGTTCGTGTCGTAATAGCACTGCTCCACCCATCGAGCTAAACAAGCTTAGTTGTACAATTTCATATATGATATTATTGCTGATATTAGTAAAACTGAGAAATGTTTAATTGGTTAGCTAAATGTTCCTAGTTTAGTTTCGAAATGCATGTGAGCCACATATGGAGAGACCGGAAAGAATAGTATTTCTGTGTGCGCTCTGGTTCATCATGGGTGGCCAACCGACATTGTATTGAAAGACTTGTAATATCTTCAATCTGCTTGCTCTTCTGCTCTTCTTTAAGATGATACTCTTCTCTTGCGGTCGACTGGTCAGGTCGAGTTGTTCTCCCTTAGTATATTTTGAATCTGTCAGGTCAGGTCGACTTGTTCTTCTTTACTATATGTTGAAGCTATCATCTGCGAAGTGTCATCACTTCTAGAGCTCTCATATTTTGAGTAGTAGGCCACATTATATTAATGCACACAACAAATTACAGCATGCATGGCATCTTTTAGAAGAATTGTAGAGATAGCACAAAGGGGTTTACAGGGAGGCAGTATTGGATTAGAATCACTTATGCATTACAAAGAATATCTCACTTGTTTTTATGTTTTCATGCATGTCAGATATTGAACATTATCAAAATGAACATGAGAATGGGCGCACGAGAGGAATATTGTGGAACGATCCACTGGCTAACAAACTTGGCATGGTGGAGGATGGCCTATCTTATTCACCCATCAAGGTGCTTGCTCTAACTTTGCAAAGTTGTATTGGTCGCACATATTTTGCATCTGACCTCTTGCATTACTTCTACTTTGTTACACCATCTGCTTAGTTTAAGCATCATATATGAGTATATGCCATACCTACCCATTTTCTGTACCTATTCCATGTGTCGTCACACTATGTTTTTCCAGTCAAATGTTGTTCTTTCGTAATAGATGTCCAAAAGGAAGAGTGTGAGTGCAGATCCCCAAGGAGTACAAACTAGGTATTTGGAAAAGGTAGTGATACCTGTTAAATCAGATAGATCAGCAGCCACAGAAAACACAGGCCCAACTGTACCACACTTTACCCCTACTCCAGTGGCCAAACCCCTATTAGAACTGCTGGGAGCCCAGCGTCAGGTACTGTCTATAATATCAATTCAAAATTTGAACTCCTAAATTTCTGCTTGTGCCTTACCTTCTCTCTTGTATGAAAACTAATTTCAGATGAATCTCCTTGCTCAAAGGATCATACGACCTCAAAACAATAATGGGCTCTGCATTGCTCTTGTCAGTACCTCTCTCCCTTTTGCCTTGTAACGTTGTACTTAATTAATTGCTATTTGATTATGTATCATCAGTCTGCACCCGAGCTTCATTATCCTCTGTTTCTTCCAATATTATTTGATCTATATTTACTCTTTGCAAAATGTAGAATAATGGCAACGCTTATAAAGAATTTTATTTGGGGAATTTATTGAATTATCCTTCCATCAACATGGAGAAGGGCTTTGTCCAGCCCGTGTTAACATGTAATGTAAGTTCATGCTTCTCAAGCCTTCAAACTTTGTTCTAGTATAGATTTGGATAGGCATCATTTCCTCCACTGCTGTTTGCTTTGCTATTTACATCTGATTGGATGTTTGCAACAACTACCAGTTTCAAATTGTAGTTGTAAGAACATGTTCCTTATGCAGAACAGAGCCATTTATTTGCTTATATAATTGTGAAACCTGTTACGTGTCTCCTTGTTTCTCTTTCAGACTCGTATCTCTTACGCCAGGCAGAACTTTAGGGAAGATAGTGAGCCAAACCATCTTGAGGACAGCGAGATGACCCCAAGGTCCTGTCTTGATGAAGACAGTGAGTTGAAGCTACTCACCAACAGGTGTGAGACAACCTCTGTGCAGTCGCTGCCTCAATCAGTTCGACTTCTTCAGTCTCAACTTAAAGTGGAAAGGCTTGCTTCAGCTCAGCTCCGACTTGAAGTCAAAGATGCAATGAAGATGTCAGAGGACTGCCGTGCGCACCATCATGCCTTAAATCTAGTGTTGATGCATCTATCGTTGACACAACTGAGGTCTACTCAGCTTCTTCAGCTGTTTGGGGGGCCCGACGTGGCCAGGCCTAGTGCCTTCTGAAGTGCTCTCAGTTTTGTATATTCTTTTGTCGGCGCGTTTATTTGCACTGGTGGCGACCTTTGATGCCCAGTGGATGTAATATGTGTGATAGCCGTGATAGCCTAGCGTAAGTTGCTTGCTTATTTATTTCCTTGTTTTCTTGTTTATTTGTTTGCTTGTAGTCATTGCAGTTCTTTTTCCGCGGTTTGCTAGTGGCTGCAATAACCTATTTTTTAAAACTAGGCCACAATAACCATGGGCTAATATTTATTGTAGTGACACTGGGCCTCCTACGGGCCATAGAAACAGTGGGCCTTCTACGGGCCGTAGAAACAGTGGGCCTTCTACGGGCCGTAGAAACAATGGGACTTCTACGGGCCGTATCATCAATGGGCCTTATACGGGCCGTATGATCGATTGGCCAAACATGGGCCAAACAGACCGCATTCTGGCCGTAAACGGGCTAGAGTTGGAATCATCCGTTCATGGGCCGACCATAACAGGCCATCGTTAATAGGCCGTATTTGATGACACTATGAAAACGGCCCAATGTATTAACGGACCACAAACGGGCCGACTGTAACGACGGGCTGAATTTGGCCCACAAGCAGAAAATGACAGTAACGGGCCGTAAGTAAACGAATGCTGGAAAATAGCCCAAGAATAAATGGGCTCTGAGAAGGCCGAAAGATAACATGGGCTGGAAATGGCCCAATGGAATAACGGGCCGTTAATGGGTATAAAGTGATACACTGTTCATTACGGGCCAGTTTCACCATGGGCCATTAATGGGTGTAAACTAATACATTGTTCATTACGGGCCAGTTTCAGCACGGGCCGTTAATAGGCCAAGAGTTACATAGGGCCTCATATGGGCCGAAAGACATCATGGGCCATACATGGGTCAGAAGTGAAAACGGGCTGGAATCATATTGGATGGCCCAGATGACGCTACTGGGCCTAATTCGAATAGGGCGTAATGGGCCTTGGGTTAGCGGGCTGTAAATGGGCTATATGCGAACAGGCCGTTAACAGGCTTTCCATGGGCCGGCCCGCCAGCTTTTGACCAAGTCAAACAGGCCGGCCTTTTCACAGGAATGGGCCACTGTTGGGCCGTGCCATGTGTCGACGTATCATAGGCGCCTTCTGTCCAATGAGTGGATGACATTTGTCCCAGCGATGAGCCGACACGTGTTTCCTCCAGCCAATGATGATTTTACACGTGGAAAATCCCCATTGGTCGGGGCTGTTAATGGGTTATCGGATCCAAAACCCGACCTGATAGCTTAACGGCGTTCCGTTACGGTGGATGCCACGTGTCGGTCACCCTTGACGAAAGCACTTCTGTGACGCGCGATTTATCGTCATGGAAGTGGACACTTCCGTGATGATAATTTTGGTAATGTCATGGAACACTTCTACGACAGCACATGTATGACTATCTTGATTCTGTCATAAATTTGTCATGGATGTACATGCATGACAAAAAATGCGACCTACTGTGACAAACACATATCATCACGGAAGTGTATTTTTTTGTAGTGACTGGCCAAGACAAATCTGCAGAAGGCCAAGGATGAAGCTGCTGGTAAGAGAAAACTTGCCGACTGATTTGTCTCTGGACCGGATTCTATTTTTCTTTTTCTGAACCGAGCATTGTTTCTTTTCAGAGAAAATGAATCAAGCTCTTGCGAAGAAGGACCAAGATCTTGCGGCCGCATAGAAAGCCATTGACGAGAAAACTGCACTCGCCGAACAGAAGCTAGCTTCAGTCGGCAAACTGGAGGAAGAAAACACCAAGCTGAAAACTGCCCTTGATGAAGCCAATAAGGAAGCGACTCGCCTGAAGAAGGACAAGAACAATCTGAACGAGAAGATGGAAGGCATTGCTCGCAAGAGGGACGACCTGGAGAATTATCTGGGGGGTCTTGCCAAGAAGCTGTTCGTCATGCTTGAAGGTATTTTCTCTGAACCGACTGACTTGCTATTGTCAACTCGATATACGACCACTGACTCATCTTTGAGTTGTACGTGCAGAATTTTGCCGGAACTTCGAGGAAGAAACTGGGCGAGTTGAGACAAGCTTGGACCCCATCCATTCTCCAGTGAAAGACGAAGCTGCCATGAATGTACTCCGATTGGAATCTCGTGTTGCTGGTGTTGTTGATTATCTTGCTCGATTGAAGGTCGCAATGTCGCGGATCGACACAGCACTCTGGCCAAGGGCAACGCTCCAGAATGACCTCGAGTCTCTGATGACTCGACTTAATGAGATCCCCGGTCGAGTGCAAGAATGGAAGAAGTCTTCTGCCCGGTGCGGCGCTGATGTGGCTCTGTCTTTGGTTCGTGTCTACTTCAAGGAAGCGCGAGAAGAGAAGCTGGTAGCGATCAAGGTTGCCAACACCAAGAAGCACGACTTCCAATCTTTCATGGAGACGTTCATTGCTCCTGTCACACGGATTGCCGACGGAATCGACCTAGACGAATTCGTCAAGCCTGCCAGTCCTCCTCCTACGGAGTGAACAAACTTTTATGCATCACCTTAAATTTGCCTCGGAATGCCGAGTGATTTTGTAACCACTAAACTCCTTCGGCTTGATGCCCGAGTACTTTAATCCGCGGTCGGAACCTTAGGATTTATCTGAATTTGGTTTATCTCCGAATATGCTTGTTCCTGCCTTCGAGTGGAATTTGGTCTTCACTCGGAATATTTTTTTGTACTTGAGATGCAGCTCTGAGGAAGAGGTTCCAGTCGACCTGCACCTCGTCATCCTTGCGGATGAGGATGGAGCGCACGTTATACATGTGGCGCAGCTCCGAAGAGAAGGTTGTAGTCGACCTGCACCTCGTCGTCCTTGCGGATGAGGATGGAGCGCACGTTATACTTGTGGCGCGGCTCCGAAGAGAAGGTTGTAGTTGACCTGCACCTTGTCGTCCTTGCGGATGAGGATGGAGCGCATGTTATACTTGTGGCGCAGCTCCGAAGAGGAGGTTGCAGTCGACCTGTACCTCGTCGTCCTTGCGGATAGGGATGTGTTTCAAACTTAGGTGAGTACTGGACTGCAGCTAAGCCCCCGAGTGGGAGGGTTGCTCACCACTCAGTGGGATTTTTCAAACTTAGGCGAGTACTGGAATGCAGCTAAGCCCCCGAGTGGGAGGGTTGCTCACCACTGGGTGGGATTTTTCAAACTTAGGCGAGTACTGGACTGCAGCTAAGCCTCCGAG